>NC_000068.7:44579214-44879214 GCF_000001635.26 Mus musculus | reverse complement strand
AGTCCCCTAGGAATGGGGGCAGAGAGTGAGGAGAGTCCATAGCCATAGGTTTGTTATAGAGCTGTGCGTGAGATTGGAGAATTGAACTTGGAGGACTGGAGGGAGAGATGAAGATCTGCAATTAGTGGACTTGCTTCCCTGGTTAGAGTGGCCTGTGGTTTCTAGGGAGTGCCTGCTGGAGTTGGGCTCTAGGATAAAGCAATGTGTGTGTGTATGTGTGTGGGGTGGGGTGGGTAGAGAGTTAGAAGGGGAACATGTATGTAGCCCACTAGAGAGATGGGGGCAGGGGGAGGGGAGATGTTAGCAAGTAGTCTGCTGCAGAGGATGGGACTGGGGGCTGGATTTGGAGTATCTGAGGGAGAGGTGAACATCTGGTATTATCTATCCTGCCTGTTTGCCAGCCACAGTCTCATTACTGTATTTATATTTATTTTGTATTTGTATTTATAAAGATACTGTAATTTCTAGTATATCAGATTACTTTCAAATATATTAGGAGAAAAGTAACCTTTGTGACTTACCATTTCAGCATTGTTTGGTAGATAAATATGCTTTTAAAATTGACATTATAGAATTGTCAGATCATAGCAGAACTGATGAATGCTATATATCATTTGGATAGTCAGTGACAGGACTAGAAACCTTAGATACTAATGGACGTGGTCATCCTATTGACCCTCACAAATTTGCCTCATTAATATGTCAGTAGCATCTTCTAATGGATTTCTGAATGAAGTTATTCATTAGCTCTTTGGAAAGAGAAACAGTGAATGAATGATGTGACTGTGACGATGCTTCCATCTAGGTCTTTGGTTGCTTGTCCTTACTCATATGTCAGTCTAGATGTGGATGAACTGGCTGCCCCACTTTGAACTTGATAGACAGAGCATGTTTGTGTGAGCTATCTATATATCTATATATCTATATCTATATCTATATCTATATCTATCTATCTATCTATCTATCTATCTATCTATCTATCTATCTATATCTAGCTACATATATATGATTTTGGTTAGTTTATAACTCATTGACTTTCAGGAAGGTCATAAACGTCAGTCTTAAGAATTTGTCTGTGTGTAATGCACTTTAGAAGCCCCATTACCTTAATATTCAAACAAAATATTTGATAGCATATTTCATTCATAATTGTCCCATTTGCTTCTCATCAGTATTTATTTATTTATTTATATTCTAGCTGTCTAGTTTAACATTGTATCAGTGCTGGCTGGGTTGAAAAATATTGTGTAAAGAATATACATAGCTTATGGAAGTAGCAACACAAATAATAACATTAATGACCTTTCTCCCTTATTTTTTGTGTAATACTGAGCTGATTTTTTCTTAAATAATAGCTTCTATGTTTTTTTTTTAACTTTTTACTTTGTTGTATCAAGAATATGGGCAAGAAATATTTCTTATTTTACTACATTTAATGTGCATAGATTTTGTACTCTTTGTTTGTTTGTTTGTTTTGAGACAGGGTTTCTTTGTGTAGTACTGGCTGTCCTGGGACTAGGTGCTATAGATCACAGTGTCCTTAAATTCTCATTGGTGTTGACTCATGCCTTTAATCCTAGTACCCAGGAGGCAGAGGCAGGCAGATCTCTGTGAGTTCTACTTTATTTATTGATTGATTAATTACATGTATATGTAACGATAGTACAGTTGCCGTCATGGTATGCATGTGGAGGTCAGAAGAGCTATGGCAGTGTCTTTTGTTTCTGCTGTTATGCTATTCACTCCAGGCTTAGCGGGTCTGAACTTGTGGGAAAGTCTAGAAACTCTTGAGTACCATATTGTTGCGATTATTAATGTGGGCCATGTTACCTGGCTGTTATGTGGGTTCCAGAGATTAATTCAGATTCTCAGAGAAGCACTTTCTCTGGGCCCTGTGTTCTATGATTCTTTATTTGCCTTTCCAGCCTGTATAGAAGAGATTTGTGTTTCCAGTTTGGGGCAAACAGTATTTCATCCTGATAAGGTGGCTTTGAGCTTCCATCAGGGCTTCTGACCTCTAGTATGTATTATGTATTTGTTTCAAAATGGGTCTCTTTTCTACTGACTTGTAAGTTCACTATTATGGTTATTTTCCGTAGTCTCCTTTCATCTCTTGAATTTTAAATCCCGCTGTTTCCTTGCACATGGTACAATTCAAGATATTTCATGACCACACTACATTGCTTTGTACAGTAAAATTACTATAAATGCTAGAAAAAGCTCTGGTTTTGTATTAGAAAGAAACATTATTTTTTCTTACAGAAGAGAGGTATGCAAAATAGATGAGAAAAAAAAGAGGCTGGGAAAGATAGAGACAAAGAAAAAAATGGAAAGGCCGAAAGGAAAAAGCCACAATTTTTTTCGGGGGCAGGAGGGGCAACAGGACAAGAATGATGGTTTTGAATTTTAAAGAAGGATAGAGCAATGATATTGAAAATTTAAAAATTAATTTATAGTAAGTTTGATCTTATCTTGTTTATAATCATTGACTATAAGATATTTAATAGTGTTTAACTGGCAGACTTTTGGTAAGAGATTATACTGGTTAGTTAGTTTTTGTCAACTTAACATATCCTAGACATATCTGGAAAGAGGGGCTTTCAATTGAGGACTTGCCTCCATCAGTTTGGATTGTAGTCTCTGTGTGTGGGTGGGCGTTTCTTGACTAATCATTAATGTGGGAGCACTCACCTAATTGGGAGTGGTGACACCCTTGGGTAGGTGGTTCTTGCTTGTATAAGAAACCAGAGTGAATGAAACTGAGGAGCAAATCAGTAAGCAGCACTCCTCCATTAATTAGCCTCGATTTCAGTTCCAGCCTGCAGGGTCTGTTCAAGCTACTGCCCTGACTTCTCTGCATGGTGGACCGGAAGTTGTAAGGAAACCCTTTGAACACACACACACATATATTGGTGATGGTCTTTATCACAGCAACAGAAACAAACTAGAACCGGTTCAGTTTAATGTATATATAAAGTGTTTTCCTCATATTCTTTGCCTCTCACTAGATGATTAACAAATAAATGGTAACTGCTACTCTGCCGGGAAGAGAAGGTGAAGCTTAGAATGCTGAGGGTCATGGAGCTAGTGAATTGTAGAGAGTGAATTGCGACACGGAGGTTCTCCTTAGTCTATAGCAGTGTTTTTCAAACAGTATACTTCACAATTGCTTGAAAGGCTTTTTTAAAACACTGGGCTACATTCCAAAGTTTTTAGTTTTTTGAGAGTTGCGGAAAAGGTGGGAACTGAGAAACTGATGTAACAAGTTCTCAGTTGCTATTGGTGTGTAGATGCTACCACTGAGAATGAGTACCAGTCCTCCACAGTGTGTTTCTCAACCTTGGGTACACATAAGAAAACCATCAGATGAACATCTGAAAAGTACTGATGAGCCACAGCCTTTGGGGCCGAATGTAGCAGACAGGATTTGTTTCTTTTCTTTTAGTTTTAAATTTGCCAAGTGATTCCTAAGTGCAGCCAATATAGGAAGCATAATATGCTTTAAACTAGGCTCTTGTAGTTTGCTATTTGAACTCAGTACTAGGTCAAGCAGCTGATTCTCCGCTCCCTGTTTTTATAAGTATTTTACCTGCTTTAAAATAATCATTCCATGATGAGATTTATCTATCTAATTGTTTTTTTTGAAGTTGTGTATTCAATAAATTCAATAAACAGTTAAGTGGTGATATACCAAATACAGGCATTATAAGGATTTTTTTAAAAAAAAAAGTTAATGTCTGTTTAGAATAAAATGTTGCAAAAGCCAGAACTGGATTCTAGTAAAGCAGTTTAATAAAACAAGGCACAATGTTTAAGGCAAAATTTATGAAGAAAGAATATAAAGTTAATATAGATCATATTTTTAAATATCCTTTGGGGGAAGAAACACAAGAATGTATATTATTTATGTTTATAAATCCATCTTCAATCTCAATCAGGGTGTCTTGAATAAATTCCTCACTGTCCAGGATAGATTTTATGTTCTTATTTGACAGAAAGAATAATGTACCAGTGGTAGACTTGAAATATTAACTAAATGAAGAAACCTATTAAAAATTTAACACAACAACCACATTAACTACTTATTGCAGTTTAAAAGTTTTGGCTGTGATTTCGTTCTTTTTCCTAAGAGGCAACTGGGAACTTTTTGTTTGAAGACTGCTGTTATTGGTTAGATCACCTAATGTTTGTTAGTTTTGTGTATCTTAGGAGGCTGTAAGTGCAAATTATTGGATTGATTGATTAAAGAAGTCATGTCTTTGTTGTTTTATTTAGTCAGTAAATGTATACATACCAACATCTGAAGTCATTTACTGACTAAGAACATACCACATAGTTTCTTTAACCTTTATGAAATAAAATTGTCAGAGCTCCTGCAGATGACTAAGGTTGTCATTGCCTGTCATACCCCAAAAACCTACAGCTGATTCTTCCTTTCATGCTGAGTGATTCTAAAACTTGTGAAATATACTTTTATTAAAGGTTGAGAATCTACCAATTTCAAGCCGTGTTTTCACACTATCACTATGACCATTATAGTATTTTGAAAAACAAAAAACAAAAAAGTCAACAACAGTTTCTTTTAAAAACATTGTAATGTATTTTAAACTCTTAGAGGTGAGCAACTGCTTTTGATCCTTAATTTGTTCCTTTAGAATGCAAACTTTAGGTTTACAAAGATTTTGAGCTTTTAGAGAAATATGCCTACAGGCTATATTGGTAGCCTTTAGGGAGACATTTAGCTTGGTGTGAAATGAATAGTTGTCAAAAGATCTTGAACTGGGTGCCAAAAGATGAAGTGCAAAGCTATGAAAGATTGAGGAAAACTAATCTTATTTAATTTGGCTAACTGTATGACATAACTGAGGCAAAAGAGACAACAAACAACAGCAACACCATGTACATTAATAAACCAAGACATCGCTTTCTGCGGGTATTGTAAAAAGATTCTACTCGTGAAAAACTTAAAAAGATTTACGACATCCTCAACTTCTACCCCTACCAACTGAGAATAAGGGTTCTTAGTATTTATTGTCAGATTTGTTTTTAATTTGCATTTTCTTGGTATCTAGAGCTATAGAACACTATTAAAAATAGTTATTGGCCATTTGTGCTTCTTTGTTTGAAAAGTGTCTAGTTCTTTACCCCATTTTTTGATTGGCAGTTTTGCCTGCTTGGTATTTAATTTGTTCAATTCATTGTAAATTCTGCTTATTAATCACATGTATTAAGGGTAGCTGGTAAAGATTTCTCCCTTTTTGTGGGCTGTTTGCTCTACAGCTTGTTTCCTCTACTGCAAAAGCCCCTTGTAGTTTCACAGTGACTCATCTGTTGACATTGGGGTTAATCCTGTGCTATTTATTGGTGTTCTATGAAAACCGTTGTTGCCAACCCCAGCATGTTCAAGAGT
This sequence comes from Mus musculus, assembly GCF_000001635.26. Taxonomy (NCBI): domain Eukaryota; kingdom Metazoa; phylum Chordata; class Mammalia; order Rodentia; family Muridae; genus Mus; species Mus musculus. The sequence continues at coordinate 44,873,804 of NC_000068.7, read as the reverse complement.
GAACTCTTTGTTTCTTCTAGAAGCTTTAGTGTTTAGGGTTTAAATTAAAGTTGGATTCCTTTGGAATTTGATTTTTGTGCACGGTAAAAGATGAATCTAAATTCTGTCTTCTGTAGGTAGAAATCCATTTTTGCAAGCACCATTTATTGGAGAGGCTATTTTCTAGTGTTTGTTTTGCTACCGTTGTAAAGAATTAGTGATCATAGCTTTGTTGTTTTGTTTCTGGCCCATTTTTCTATTGTTCCTTTTTTGGATTTTTTAAATGGATTTTTTTCTAATTTCTTTTTCTCAGAGTATACTATTAGTATAAATGAAGGCTCTTGTTTTATTTTCTTCAATACTGATTTTATATTTTACAATTTTGCTTCAAGCATTTATTAGGTTCATGAGTTTTCTAGTATACTCAATAGGGTCTGTACATGTTTTTTTTTTTTTTGGGTTTTTCGAGACAGGGTTTCTCTGTATAGCCCTGGCTGTCCTGGAACTCACTTTGTAGACCAGGCTGGCCTTGAACTCAGAAATCCGCCTGCCTCTCCCTCCCGAGTGCTGCGATTAAAGGCGTGTGCTACCACGCCAGGCCCTGTGTACATGTTTTAAAAGATTTATTTTTAATAAACATTTTATATAGTGCTTATACCTAGTGAGAAAGTCCAGGTGCTCTCAGTGGTTGGTGACATCAGATCCCCCCAGAGCTGGGGTTCTAGTCAGTTGCGAGCCTCCAAATGGAGGTGCTGGGAATCAATCTCAGGTCTTCTAGAAGGCCGCAAGTGCAGTCAAGCACTCAGCCCTTTCTCTATCTAGTGTCTTTTCAGTAAAGAATCATGTCATCTGTAAATCTGAGTATTTTGACTTCTTCATTTTCCTGTTTTAAAAGTCATCACTTTTATGCCTTTCTCTTGTCTAATTGCTCTAGCTAAGACTTCTCCCACTTTGTCAAACCAGAGAGCAGTAGGCAGACAGTTTGATTTTAGAGGAAATGTTCTTAGTTTGTCTCCATTTAAGATAATATTGGCTGTAGTTTTCTTGAATATAATCTTTATTATTTTGAGGTATGTTCCATCTATTCTCAAGGTTTCCAGAACATTTATCATGAAGACATGCTGAGGCTATTTCACAAAATAAATCCTACCAACTCCCACACCTGAGAGATTGTATCATTGTCTCATGTTTTCACAATATATATAGGTATAGTATAAATTACATATATATATGTATGTATATATATATAATATTTATATATATAATACATATCATGTCTCATATATATATAACATGAAAATGAAAATTTGGCATATATAAATGGGTATTTTAGTTCTAAAATATATATATATATAAAACCTGCAGAAAAAAGGATTTATAATATATTCTGTTAAGCAAGGTCATACATTCACAAAAAGTAAAAGTTCATGGGCTCCCTCTTTTGTAAAACCTAACCAGTAAATATGTGTGTGTGTGTGTGTATGTAAAAGTATACATAGATAATTATATATAATAAAACATATATCTATAAATTTATATGTAGAAAAGTGAATAAGAAAGACTAAATATTAGGAGAAGAGGAACGGCTGATGTAAGTAATGGCCAGGAGTTATGAAAGAGGATATAAAGATAATTGTTTTTCTAACTCTCTTCTACAACTTTAATTTTGGGTTGTGGATAAGTGCATAAAATAATTTGGTAGTATAAAAGTCACCGTGAAGCTCTACAGCTTCAGCATGGCTCTGCTAACTGTACAGAAGTTTTTTGAGATGTGTAAACTTTTGATTTGTTGAATTTAGGTATATGATGGTGTGATGGTTTGTATATTCTTGGGCCAGGGAGTGGCACCATCTGAAGGTGTGGCCTTGTTGGAGTAGGTGTGCCTCTGTGCGTGTGGGCTTAAGATCCTCACCCTAGTTGCTTAGGTGTCAGTCTTCCACTAGCAGCCTTTGGATGAAGACTTAGAACTCTCAGCTCTGCTTGCGCTATGCCTGCCTGGATACATGCCTGCCTGGATACTGCCATGCTCTCACCTTGATGATAATGGACTGAACCTCTGAACCTGTAAGCCAGCCCCAAGTAAATATTGTTTTTTATAAGACTTGCCTTGGTCATGGTGTCTGTTCACAGCAGTAAAACCCTAACTAAGACAGAAGTTGGTACCAGGAGACTGAGGTATTGCTGTGATAGGCCTGACCATGCTTTTATTTGAAAGAATGTGGATTTTGGGACTTTGGATTTGGAACTCAGTGGAATGCTTTAAATGGGGCTTAATGGGTCATCCTAGTAGGATTATGGAAGACTTTGTTGCTGAGAGTAATTTGAGCTATGTTAACCTGGCCCAAGAGATTTCAAAGGAGAAGAATTTCAGAATGTGGCATAAAGACTGTTTTTGTGGTATTTTGGTGAAGAATGTGGCTACTTTTCCCTTGTCTGAAAAGTCTGTCTGAGACTAAGGTGAAGAGACTCAGATTATTTGCATTGTCAAAGGAAGTTTCAAAAAAGCCCAGCAGAGACTTTATTCTCTGGTTAAGTCTTATGAAGAGAAGTTTGAACAAGCATAGCCAGTTTAGAAAGGAAAAATATAAATTATATGGTTCAAGTATTAAAGGAGTATCAGGAAGTGAAATGGAGCAAAATCTCGTGTTCTAGGAGATAACAGATTAAGGGAGGGGCAAGATCCTACCCAGCTAAATTTAGATCCAGGCATGGTGGTACACACCTTTAATCTCGGGAGATAAGCATGATGAGCTCTGCATTCAAAGTCAATCTGCAGAGCAAGATCCAGGATAGCCAAGCTTAGGCAGTAAAGAATTTGGGAAACATAAAGCCAGTGATAATGTAACAGTACAAGCAGCACAACTCAGCAGCTTCAGCGAGATGGTTAAGAATGGAAAGAACTACTGGGACAATTGAAGCTGGTTAGCTGGAGTTAAGAAATTAGCAGTGATTAAGAAAAGACCAGCATCACTAAGGTGAAATCTTCTGGGAATTGTTTTCTGGGAGCACAAAGAAGCTGTGTTCCAGAGATAGCCAAGGTTGTACCTCGGGCTGTGGCTGGACTTGGTAATGTGTAAGAGTCACCCAGGTGGTACTGGTTTTGAAGGCATGAAGGTGTCATGAAGAACAGCTGAGGTTTGGCACTGTGAGAGGTCATAGAAGGCCATTGGAGAAGGTGAAGCCTCAGCTGTAGTTGATGGCCCAGGACTGAAGGGGTCAGGCAAAGGATTTGAGGCTTGGCACCATGAAGAGAGCCTATGAAAGGCTATTGGTGAAGCCTAGTTGGAGTGGAACACCCCAGTGTATTGGAGATGTCAGTACCATGGGATGATCACCAAGAACAGCAGCCGTAGTGGAGTGGATCATCCTGAGCATAGAGTGCAACAGAGGGCAGAGATGGAGAAGTGATGCCAGCCCTTAGGAGGAGTCCAAAAGATCAAGTGGAATCCCAAACACTGAAACAAGAAGCTGTAACATTGAAATTGCCTTGGAGACCCAAAGATGTTAAATATGCCAGAGTCATGGGATACTTGCTGAGGAAAGTTGCCAACAGGGAGTGGAACCAGCCCAGGAGAAAGCAGTTTGTTGCAGTCAACAAAAATGAAAAAGAAGTGGAGATCTGAAGACTGCTTTGACATCAGCCATGGAGATGCAGAGTTTGCAGTTTGCCCAGCTGGTTTCCTATCGTTCTTTGGGGATTACAGTTAAGTGATTGGATGAATCTCAGAAGAGACATTGAACTTTGGATTTTTACATTGTTGAGACTGCTATAGACTATGAGGACTTTAAAAGTTGGACTAAACGCATTTTGCATTATGCTATGTTTAAGTATGCCCCCCCCCCCATAGGCTCATGTGTTTGAACAAGTCTATGGGGGCCAGGGAGTGGAATGTGATGGTTTGTATATTCTTGGGACAGGGAGTGGCACCATTTGGAGGTGTGCCAACTAAGACAGATGGTTTTTATTTCCAAATTTGCTTGTTTATTTGTTTACATCCTGGTAGCACTTTCCCCTCCATTCTCTTACAGACCTCACTCCTCTTTTATTTCTCTTCAGTAAAAGGCAGGCTTCCCGTTGATAGCAACCAAACAATGTTCCAGTAAGACTAGGTACCTACTCCTAGTAAGTCTAGATGAGGCAACCAGTAAGAGGAAAGGGTCCTAAATGTATGCAACAGAGTCAGAAACAGCCCCTGCTCCCACTGTTAGGATCCCACAAGAAGACTACAAGCTATACAACTATAGTATATGTGCAGAGGGTCTTGGTTAGTCCCATGCAGGCAGGCTCCCTGATTGTCATTTAAGTCTCTGTGAGCACTTATGTGCCCAGGTCAGTTGATTCTTTGGGTTTTCTAAGGGTATCCTTGACCAGTCTGCTTCCTATAATTCTTCCTCCCTCTCTTCTGAAGTATTCCTGGGCCCCACCTAATATTTGGCTGTCTTTCTATTCTGCAGGTCTTTCCATCAGTTGCTATGTGAAGCCTCTCTGGTATATATAATTGGACTAGGCACCAATCTGTGAATTTAGCAGAATATCATTAGGAATCATTTCATTGATTTTATTTATTTATTTATTTATTGCCAGTCACCTTTGATTCTAACTTGGGTCTCTGGACTATGCAGCCTCTCCAGGTAGTGGCATGGGTGGGCTCTCTCTCATGGCATGAGTCTCAATGTGAACTACTCATTGCTTGGCCACTCCTGTAATTTCTGGACCTCCATTATTCCAGTACATTTTTTTGCAGGACAAATTGTAGGTTGAAGGTTTTGTGGCTGGGTTAATGTCCCAATCCTTCCATTAGAAGTCTTGTCTGGTTACAGGAGATGGCTGCTTCAGGCTCTGTTTCCCTCATGGTTAGAAATCTTAGGTAGGGTCACTCTCCTTGATTCTTGGGATATTTTATCGCATTAGATTTCTAGCTTGTCACAGAGATGCCCCTCTCACAATTCCACTTGTCTTAGTACTCTCTCCCTCTGTCTTCCCCCACCTGATCGATCTCTTGTGTTCTCATCCCCAGATCCCTACCCCATTTTTTAACTAATAAAATTATTTAAATATTTAAAAATACTTGATATAAGCTGTGCTTGGTATACAACTTAAATCCTGGTACTGAAGAGACAGGGGCAGGGAGGCAGGGGCAGGGGCAGGGGCAGGATCTCTGAGTTTGAGGCCACCCTGGTATACATATACAGACAGGGATGTGGAGGTCAAACTTGTGAAGGAAAATGTGGGATGGAGAGCAAGGTACTACAGCCTCCTGTGAATCCTCCAAGAGTCCTGGTTTGTCATACTGGACATTAGATCTAAGATGGCTCCTGAAACACTGGTGAGACAACAAAAAAGGAACTGAAGTCAGGGCGGTAGCTACTTCTGCCCTCCCAGCTCCCCCTTTGAGTTACCCTCATCAGGCAGGCTTTCACTAGGACAAGGTGACAGTGTAGAAAAATTGGATTGTCCTTGGTTTTAGGGCCTTTGGATCTTCTTAAACACTGAATGCAAGCTTATAAGGAGCTGCACAATAAACTCAGATCTGCACTGTGATTCCCAGGATTCATCATCTCTCACTACCCATCCTTCGTGGTCCTGTTCCCACAGGCAGAGCTGTTGTAGGATACCCAGGGCTACCCAGGGAAACATTGTCTTGAAAAACTGAAAGAAAACAAGGAAAAAAAAAACCCCAGAACACCCAAAATTGAAAAAAACAAACCAAAAACAAAACAATAACAAACTTGGTACAAAACCAAGGAAAGGAAGATTTATTTCAGCTCAGGGGTTTGGGGATTTAGTATATCATGGCAAACAGCTCAAGGTGGGAGGATCATGTAGAAACAGTTGTTCATGTCCTGGTAGACATGAGATATTAAGAAAGGGGCCTGTGGACCATAACCTTCAAAGGTCTATATTCCCCAGTTTGTTATATCTCTTACAAGTTCGGTTGTTTTCCCTAAATAATGCAACCAGCTAAAGAACAATGGTTTAAAACATGAGCTTGGATAAAAGGTTCAATGTTAAACCATGACTTCCACCTATTTGGATCACTGTATTTAGAATTATTAATTTTGACCTTTGAATGATTTATTTTTCCTAAATAATTAAAAGCTTATTAAATATAATTCTATTGACAGCTCTACTGTTTAAGTGCTTATGTTTGTCATTTGACTGTCTTTAACACTTAAACTTTTAAGCAGGTTTGATGATTGTGTACAGTACGAGACTTTTGCATGTGTATTTTGGGATAGGATCTTATGGTTCCAGTCTGTCTTCCAACTTTGCATTTTCCTGCCTCATCTTCCCAAGTGCTAGGATTACATATTTGTGCTGCTATACTTGACCTTGATTCTTTTCTGATGTTTGGATGTTCATAGACTTGTTGACAACAATACTCTTTATCCATGTTGATAGGAACGAGTAAAAAGATTTCTATAATTTGGTGTTCAGTATTATTTTACTTATTTTTATACTTAAGGATTATTTTAAAAAGTTGAACAATTCTGTTTACTTGGTCAAAATTCTACAGTCTTGGATATGAGGACTTGCATTCTTATATTCTGATCTCTTGACTCAATATACATATAACTACAATTTTTTGAGTATACTTCTAGAGATATGTATGAATTCTTTATTGTATATTATAATATGTAATAATATATAATATAATATGTACATATACACATATATAAAAATATATACACAGTCCAGAGTCATTTGGGAAGGAGCCTGATGAAAAAAATGCCCCCATCAGATTGGTCTGTGGGAAAGAGAATGGTAAATGTTCTTAAGTGATAATTGATGTGGGCTGAGCTCATGGTAAGTGGTAACACTGTTGGGCTGGTGGTCCTGGGTGTTTTGAAAAACTAGGCTGAGAAAGCCTTGATGAGCAAACCAGTAAGCAACAGTCCTCCATGGCCTCTGCTTCAGTTGCTGCCTCCAAGTTCCTGCCCTGACTTCCCTCAATGACAGACTATTTACTTGGAAGTATAAGCAGAAATATAAACTTTCTTCACGCAGGTCCTTTTGGTCACTGTGTACTGGCTGGTTTTGTGTGTCAACTTGACACAAGCTGGAGTTATCACAGAGAAAGGAAACTCCCTTGAGGAAATACCTCCATGAGATCCAGTTGTATGGAGTTTTCTTAATTAGTGATCAAGGGTGGGAGGGCCTATTGTGGGTGGTGCCATCCCTGGGCTGGTAGTCCTGGGTTGTATAAGAAAGCAAGCCAGGGAAGCAAGCAAGCCAGTAAGTAAGACATCGGTGTTTTGGTGATAACATTAACATGAGATGACCACCAAGAACATAAGCAGTAGCATTGTACAGGCAGCTGGAGCCTAGAAGACAAGGTGTGTGCTACAAAGGGTAGAGCTGGAGAAGTGATTCAAGCCCTTGCAGGAGCCCAGAAGATTGTGAATCCCTGACATTGGACAGTTAGAGTTTGATTTTGCTTTTGATTGTGACTGTGCCCTGATATTTTTCCCTCTTGAAGTAAGAAAGTATTTTAGCAGAGCCCACAGTTAAGAGACTTTGAACTGTAAAAAGACATTGATTTCAAGAAATTGGATATTTTAAAGGGATTCAAATTTTAATATGTAAGAATTTATAGTCTGTGTGACTTTTAAAGTTATTTAGATCTTGGAGATGAGAAAGAAAGTAAGGATTGAGGCTTAGTAGTGATTTGTTTGTGTGTCAGGTTGACAAGGGGTCAATTGTAGTGGCTGGTTTTGTGTCAACTTGACACAAGCTGGAGTTATCACAGAGAAAGGAGATTCTCTTGAGGAAATGCCTCCATGAGATCCAGTTGTAAGTTTTCTTAATTAGTGATCAAGGGTGGGAGGGCCCATTGTGGGTGGTGCCATCCCTGGGCTGGTAGTCTTGGGTTCTGTGAGAAAGCAAGCCAGTAAGCAGGATGTCTCCATGGCTTCTGCATCAGAGCTTGCTTCCAGGTCCCTGCTCTGTGTAAGTTCTAGTCCTGACTTCCTTTGGTAATAAACAGCAATGTGGAAATGTAAGCTGAATAAAACCCTTTCCTCCCCAACTTGTTTCTTGGTCATGACGTTTGTGCAGAAATAGAATCCCCGACTAAGACACACTGTAATTAAAACCATAACACGCACAGTTTATTTTGATGCTATTCAGCCCACTACAATCCCTTGTTCTTGTCCTGCTGATCCCCTTCCTCTTCTCAATGATTCCATCTTCTAAAAGCACACCTTCTTGTCCTCGATAAACTGCACACAGGGCATAAGTATTGCCATTCACAGAGGAATTATTTCCACACTTTTTGGTTTTTTTTTTTTTTTTTTTGGTTTTTCGAGACAGGGTTTCTCTGTGTAGCCCTGGCTGTCCTGGAGCTCACTTTGTAGACCAGGCTGGCCTCGAACTCAGAAATCCACCTGCCTCTGCCTCCCGAATGCTGGGATTAAAGGCATGAGCCACCATGCCTGGCTATAATCTGACCTTTCTTCTTTTAGTCTTAGTTTAGGTTTCTTAGTTTAAGAATTTGGAAAGTAGTAGAACAGGCAAGTTCTTTTGTTCAGCCAAAACATAGTAGTGGTAGGGATGGTGTTTGTAGTCCTTTTGCCTGGTTTTACCACCGTGCTCTGTTGTTGCTGTGCATATGACCATTCCGGTTTACTTACTTTCTATTCATGTTGGCCTCTGTGTTAAAGAGGATGAGGGGAAAACTACTGCCATACAGGAAGTCAGAGATTATTTATTTGCATTTTATGAGCTAGTTTTGAAATAATTGTTCTTATTGGGTATGATCTAATACTTTAACACTATGTTTTGAATGCTTTGCATTAGTATAAAGGAACTGCTTGGACTCACTTGTGGTGGATTTCAGCTCCAGGATTTTTTTTTTTTTTGACCACAGTCTTGTGAGTAATATCTGCTGAAACTCACAAACTCTTTGCATCTGTGTTCACCTTGAGTGCTGAGATGAGGAATGTGTAACATCCCCTGTGGTGGCAGCTCCTCTAACCTCCTGTCCATCATTCAATAGTGACTCTATAAGTCATCAAGATAAAATAATAAAACCTTCAAGGTAAAATAGACTACAGTATAGAAGAATATCATTTGTCCCTTTTCTTTAGTTTTACTGTTTAGGAGTACTGTATTTTTTTCTTTTTCATTTTAATGTGTAGAGTAGTATCATTCTATAAAATTATAACATAAGCCAAATAATTAAAAAAATTTAATAGCTATGTTAAAGAGTAAAAAGAAATGAGTTTAATTAATCTTCCTATTTCATGTAACTTAATATATCTATATTACTTCAGCATGTAATCAATATAAAATGATTACATCTGTTTACATTCTTTTGTTTTCTATTGTCTTTGAAATCATTGTACACTTCCCTCTTAGTGTATTCTCAGTCCAGAGTAGTGGAACTAGTGATATTGTATAACACAGCTATAAAGCTGCTTTTAAGTTAGGGAGGGTTTTATTTTCTTTTACTTTTTTTCAAATTTATTTTATTAGATATTTTCTTCATTTACATTTCAAATGCTACCTGAAAGTCCCCTATACCCTCCCCCGCCCTGCTCTCTAACCCACCCATTCCCATTTCTTGGTTCTGGCATTCCCCTGTACTGGGGCATATAATCTTCATAAGACCAAGGGCCTCTCTAGGGAGAGTTTTTTTTTTTTTCTTTTATAAACTATTGGTATTTTGACACAGTTGGTAAAGAGATACAAAATAAATAGAAATGAATTCATATTATGAAAATATATTGGGAAATAGGATTTTGGAGTAGTCAGTGGATAAAATTGTAGAATTAAAGTTCTGAAATCAGGAGCAGATTAGAAGCATAACCTGAATGCTAAAACTCCAGGGGAACCCTTAGAGAAGGTGTCCATTGTAATGGGCAGAAAATATCAGCTAGAAGGGAGCTGTGCAATTGTAGTATTCTGGAATCCAATGGAATGGAGTTTCAGAGACATGATGAGTAGAAGTAGCCATTGCCTACTAGAGTGAGAAATGAAACTAGGCAGACTGACTGGCTTTTTGCCAAACTTAATTGTAAATACTTTAGTAAAGTGATGCCTAAGAACATTAGGTTGTAATAATTTGAACATTGAATATAGGTTGAAATATATATTTCATATATATTTTTCATGCATATATTTCATATATATATTTAATGAGCATATGTTAATATTTTATGAGCGTTTTTATGGATAAGTTTGGTAGGTTTGAAAAAAGTGTGCTATTGATGAAGGAAAAGCAAACTGTGGGTAGAAAGTTGAAGATAAAGAAAAGAAACTGATGGAGCAAGTTCTCAGAGATGGCATACATGAATAGGATTCTGCATACATATAGAAGAATTAATTGTGGAAAAAAAGATGTCACTCATGATGTAAAAGTGAAGGTGTTATAAAACAGAGACAACTTTTTTCTATCTTTGAATATGTTATTAGTATCAGGAAAAAAACTGGTTTGCATTGCAGAAAGGTCTAATGAGGTAGGCACACTCATGGTATATGTTACCTTAGTGGCTATTCCTGGTTGTCAACTTGACTATATTTGAAATGAACTACAATCCAGAATTGGAAGGCTCACCAGTGACCCTTATCTGGAGGCTGGGAGATAGAAGTTTCTGATCTGGATCTTGGTATGGAGATCTTGAGGCATAGTGGCTATGGATTCCAGAGGATTAAATCTCCAAGTTCAAGGTCATCCAGGATTAAAGGTGTGGTGGAACACACCTTTAGTCTGGGCTACACCTTCTGCTGGAGACAATATAACGACATTGGAGGAAGGGAGTCTCTCTCTTGCTCCCTCGCCTGCTTGCCATGTGGGACTGAGTAACTGCTAGATCCTTGGACTTCCATTCACAGCTACTACTGAACCATTGTTGGGAATTGGACTGCAGACTGTAAGTCATAAATAAATTCCTTTACTATATAGAGACTATCCATAAGTTCTACGACTCTAGTGAACCCTAAAAACTAATACAGAAATTGGTACCAGAATAGTGGGGTATTCCTGTGACAACGTGACCATGTTTTGGGGAGGACTGTGGAAGGACTTTGGAACTTTGGGCTAGAAGATCTATTTGGTGTAAAGAGCTCTGTCAGATGTTGTATAGGAGCTTGGAAGATAATGTTGAGAACAGTGCAGAAGATGGAGGCCTGGCTTATGAAATTTCAGAGGGAAAATTAAAGACTCTTTTCAGGGCCATTGCTATTTTGGAGTTTGATTATTCTGTGATTCTGGTTAGCTGGGGCTGAAGAATCAGCTGTGACTAACAAGATACCAGAACTACTAAAACAAAAACTTTGCATTACTAGGACTATTGATGGTGGTTAGCTGGAGCTAAGAATGTAGGGGTGATTAAGAAGAGACCAGCATCGTTGAGGTGACATCTTCTGGGAAGTGTTTTCTGAAAGCAGAAAGAGGCTGTGTTCCAGAGATAGCCAAGGTTGCACTCCTGCTTCAGTGGGACTTGGTAATGTGTAAGGGTCACCCAGGCAGTAGTGGTTTTGAAGGCATGAAGGGGTCACGCAGAGCAGTTGAGGCCATTGGTGAAGGTGCAGCCTCAGTTGCAATTGATGGCCCAGGACTGAAGGGGTCATGCAGTGTTTTGGAGATGCCAGTACCATGAGATGACCACCAAGAGCAGCAGCAGAGGAGTACAGGCATCTGGAGCCTAGAGGATGACGTGTGTGCTACAAAGGGCATGGCTGGAGAAGTGACCCAAGCCCTTGGAGGAGCCCAGAAGATCGTGAGTTGGATCCCAGACATTGGATGGTTGGAGATTGATTTTTGCTTTTGATTGTGACTGTGCCCTGATATTTTCCCTCTTGAAGGAAGAAACTATTTTATTGGAGCCCACAGTTAAGAGACTTTTAATTGTAAAACGACTTTGGACTTTAAAAGAGATGGATATTTTAAAGAGATTGAAATTTTAAGAATATGTAAAGACTGTGGGATGTTTAAAGTTATTTAGACCTTGGGGATGAATAAGAATGTAAGGGTTGAGGCTTACTAGTGATGTGTTTGTGTGTCAAATTGACAAGGGGTCAATTGTACTGGCTAGTTTTGTGTCAACTTTACACAGCTGGAGTTATCACAGAGAAAGGAGCTTCAGTTGAGGAAATGCCTCCATGAGATCCAACTGTAAGGCATTTTCTCAATTAGTGATCAAGGAGGAAAGGCCCCTTGTGGGTGGTGCCATCTCTGGGCTGGTAGTCTTGGTTCTGTAAGACAGCAGGCTGAGCAAGCCAGGGGAAGCAAGCCAGTAAAGAACATCCCTCCATGGCCTCTGCATCAGCTCCTGCTTCCTGACCTGCTTGAGTTCCAGTCCTGACTTCCTTGGTGATGAACAGCAATGTGGAAGTGTAAGCTGAATAAACCCTTTCCTCCCCAACTTGCTTCGTGGTGATGATGTTTGTGCAGGAATAGAAACCCTGACTAAGACAGTTACATTGTTTACTTTTCAGAATCTAGGAACAATGCAAGCCAAGAGAGTCATGTGATACTATTTTAATACCAAACTTGCTATTTGCTACTTTGAACCTAGATACTATGGAAAATTTCAATATGGTTCTGTCACAAGAGCAGATTACCTTAATAATAAGATTTAATTAACCTTATCATTGTTTACTACTTTGATTTGCTCATTTCTGCTTTGTAAATTTTTTTGACTTTGGTTGGACTTGAGTTTACTTAGCATATTGGAAATGTAATTTTTACCTTTCAAACCACTAGTTTTAGGCTCTCCAGAGTTGCAGTCAAGGTGTCAGCTGTGGAGATAGTTACCTCAAGGTTTAACTGGCCTGGATGACTTGGAACCTGATTCATTCACATGGATGTTAATTGTTTACTTGGGTTGATTGAAGGGTTACATGGACCATTCCAGGGGCTGCTTGAATGTCTTTACATAATAGGTGTGACCATTCAAAATTAGTGGCCTGATGGGGGAAAAAGAAAGGAAAAGAAGTTGCAGTACCTTTAGTGTACTTTACCTTTAGACACAGGCATTTGTTGGTTCAACTACCCCTTCTATTCAGGAGGATAGCACACAAAGGCATGCATGTTTGTATTCCCTTGGGAAATAGGCTACCATACTCTTCCTTACGTTGACTGCTGGAATTGATCAAGTTTGTCTGTAGGAACAAAACTATTTGTTAAAAATTTGAATTGAGATTGACAAGAATTTGGATAGAATAATTCTTTTATTAAAAGTGTTTAGTACTTTCACCTACTTCTTTAAAGTATACAGAAATGCTCGCACTTATCATCTAGAGGTTGAGTGTGTATCACAAAATCATGACTTGTAAAGTTTGAAGAGGGTAACCAGAGATCATGATATTTTGTCTTCTAGAGTACCTATTTTTTTTAGTGGAAGTGCAGCTCACTAAGCATTTGCTATTGTAAGAGTGTCCAAGAGTTGGATTTACTTTATGTGCATGCATTTTGTCTTTGTCAGCATTCAGAAGTCACACTGGGTTTAATTTGAAGACAACAGTCTTAACTATGCCTTTTGTGATCTTGCAGGTACAAGATTGGATATCAGTTCATCTGGATCAGAAGGTGAGCAAATGGGACTATGCCATAGAACACTGTTTTCCTGGAGGCAAATGGCATGGCCAAGGCTGTTCTGAAATCTGAGCAGCCATGATGCTCCACAGGAGACTTTACCGTGGTTTTCTCTTGGAAGGAGGAAACAAAGTGGAGGCAACACTATGAGTGGTACCCAGCAAGCACAGGGTGTCTCAGAAACAGGTCATATGGATGGGTGCAGGAGCACTTATGAGTGGTTCACTAGGTGGCACAGGAGGCTCTTTCCTTGAAGATCGTTGTTGGTGGTAGCAGACTGTCCTTGAGTTACTCATGTATCTGCTTGTAGATTCTATGCATTTCTACCCTTTAGCTGTGCAACAATAAATATCCCCAGTTAGACTCATTGGTTCACCCAGCTGCAGTTTGGGGGAATTATTTCTTTGTTTGACCTTGGTGCCCACTTTGGGGCTAACAGATATTTGTTCTGTCTCTCATTTGAACAGATCTTACGCATCCCAGGCCTTTGGCAGTGTAGCATTCCCTGTCATCTGCTGTTTACTGTAGTGTGGCTAGTAGGATGGTCAATATTTGTAAGAGAAGTACCTTTTCTGTTTTATTTACTAGCTTCTTTCTCCTCTCTCCTCCTTCCCCTTTCTTCCCTTTTCCTCCCTTCCTCTCCAAAACCAATCCCCACCAGGGTTTCTCTTTGAAGCCCTGCTTGTCCTGAAACTTGCTGTGTAGACCAGGATGCCCTCGAACTCATAGACACCTATGTGTCTCTGCCTCCTGAAAGTGGGGATTAAAGGAATGTTCCACCATGCCTCAGCATTTCTCTGCTTCTTGAGGTCATGTTTTTTTTTTTTAATTTTTATTTTATCTCATTATTATTTCATATAATCAAACATCTATAGTAGATAAAAGTTCTTCGCTTATGACTTTGGAGATCTGTGGACAGCTCTCATATTGTTTATTGATTGTCAGCTAAATTATACACATTAAACTTCTTATATCTTTCTTTATGATTGAATTAGCTCAGCTGCTTTTTTGTAGGAATCCCTCCCCCTCTCCCAAATTTCATCTATACCATGAGTGAGCAGACAAAACCTGACTTATTTCCTGGTTTCTTTTATACCTTTTATTTTTAGCCTTTTAATTTTGACATATTCCTAGTTGAACTAAAGCTAGTCACATATCATTATTTGGACCATGTTGGCAGTACTTGAGTGCCTGGCCTTCAGTTGTCAATGTCCTACACAGTAAATGGCACCACCAGTGTGTGCTAGAGGAAAGAAAGGAAAGAGGTTAATGCATTCTTTAATACCATGACAGACATACCCATGCCAGCAAGTAAACCATTGTCCTGGAACCTGCTAGCTTAGCTGTCCTCCTATAGTATCATGTCTGTGCAGCAGTCTGAGTTGTGAGAAGCATGGCGATTGTTAGAAGTTTGGCCATGTTCTCACTTGGTTTCTTCTCCATGTTTTTATTCCCTTGCCACCTTTTCATACAATGTATCAGTAGTTGCTGTCAGATTTTGTGGTCATGAAGAAAACTGGGTAGGGGATCATTTTGTTGGAAATTACATAGGCTCAGCTGGTAAATATTCCATGCCTCCATTTGAGGTAACTGCTTTTAGTTCTTGCTATTTCTGTGACAGCTACTGGTCTTTAACAACTGATCCAATGGAGATATGCACGCAGAAGCAGCTGTAAGACCTTTGGTACTATTTATCAGCAATGTGTTAGTTATACAACTTTCCCTGCCCTGATTGGCAGGGAGAAGCATACTGCTTCTAGATGATGCTGAGCTTAGTGTAAAGTGTGCCAGCATGGGATCTGGGCTTGTCACAGTTCATTCTTTCTTTTCAATTGGTATGTTGGAAATGGGCCTCCATCTCTACTTATCTGGTACATTAGAGAGAGAAAGGTCATATTCTGGGAGATAATGGCGTGTTGGTGTTTTTAGTCACCAATTCAGATAGTGATATTAGTTGAAGGTTGAAGCAGTGCACACTCGTCCTTCTCATTTGTGTTAGCTTTGCTGCTAGTACAGATTTCAATAGGATGGCAGAGAAGGTTTTCCTGTTTGTGTCTGACAGATTTCTAGATGATTTGTGGTTCAATTATTGAAGCATATTTTTAAATCATTTTTTACCTCTTTCCTTGTGAAGGTATAAAATATTCAGATTCTAAATAATATTTTCCCCAGATTATTTAATTCTGGAGAGATCAAGGTTAGACTAGCAGCTGAAACAATTCACTCTGCATAGAGACCTAAAAATGTTAATATCAGTGTTCATAATATTTTATGTATGACTATGTGATTACTAATAATGTGTTTCTTGGTCTCTATTCTTTAAACAAGTAGTTAAATATCTTAGAACCTTTATGAAGTTTAAGCTAAAAAATATTACTTTTTCATATGTCTTCTAAATCAGCAGTGTTGTACTTGTCTTTAATTTCATTAGGCAGCGGATACATCCTTCAGTGTACCTCTCGTTTCTCTAGTCTTTTCAATACCTATCAAAGAAAAGCAAAATGTTAACCTGACTTTCAAGGGACAAATCCCCCCCCCCCCCAAAACAAAAGCTCAACAGCCACCGTGTGCCACATTACTTTGTTCTTTACGTGCATTAAAGTGATAGTCCTATACTGTCAACTGAGGGAGTCTAGCAAGAATGTACACGCAGCTTGGTATAATACAGGCTTATAGCCAGCATGTTTTGTGTTTTTTTGTGATGCAGAGGGCATACTCTCACAAGAGCACTGGTGTAAGGAAAGCAGTCTTGATCTCTCCTACTTACTCCATTGACCACCGTTGTGTAACAAGTAGTGTGTGTGTGTGTGTGTGTGTGTGTGTGTGTGTGTGTGAGAGAGAGAGAGAGAGAGAGAGAGAAATAGTAGTGCCCTTCTCTGTACAATTTCCATACTAAGTAAATGACATTGTTTCTTAGAGGAACTATATTGAATTTGCCTTTATTCGCTTTTATGGAGATTTTGTTCACAGTTGACTTTGTAGTAAACTTGTGCAAGTTTTGTATATGCTGTACAATCAGTGAGTTCACACCTCTAACTACTCTGTTGTATCTGGAGAGCACTGCTTCCTTTATATTGTTAATCACTTTTGTCTCTTAAAATCTTTCTGTCCCCTCTTCTGCTCCCTGACCCTTAGGGACCAGAGTATGATATGTCTGTCTCATTTAGGGCTGTGTACTTTCTGTCTCTGACTCTCTGTATGCTAATCAGCTGATGGTTTCTTGTTAACTGACATTACTGAAGTTATGGCAAAAGAAGCATCATTTCTGGTGAGCACCGAGAGATGCTTTGATAGTCGTTTAATTTACTAGGTTCTCTCTAGGCCTGTGACCTATGTAGCTACGGTTACTGTTCCTTTAACAGTACCAGGCATGCTCCCTTCATGGAGAGGCCATAATACGACTCATTTAGACCAAAAGTATTGCAACTTCTTTCTATTTTTATCTAAAAATCAGGGTCAGTTCAAAACTCTTGAAATTTGTCAGTTTTAGAATGTCTGATAAGTTCATAGATATAGAAATGAAATTCTATGAAATTAAAGGATGCATATTTAATTCCTTTCAAATCATTATGCAAGGCAAAACAGACTGCTTTAAACATTTTTCCCAATTTTCAAGAAATTACAGTTGATGACTTACTGTTAGAAGTCTGAAAATATGATGTTATGAGTTTTTAAATGGAGTTGGTTTGAGAAGAGGCCTTTTACTTTAAGAATTTTGTGAAAATTTGTAGAAGTTCCTCAAAATATATTTTCTTTTATATTAATGAAAAATGATATGCTTTCAAGTTATATTTTAAATATTAGTGTTTTATAATCAATATAAACATAAAGACAATATGTTTTTGGAGCTGAGACTGATATTATTTTGACCAATTTTTATTTAAAATATTACTTATTTTGAGAGAAAAACATAATATATTCTTGTAACAGCATAACATATGTGACCAAAAGGTAAATGGTGATTTGTGCTAGCGTTATTAATAAGTAGTTTTAAATGCTATGTGTACAAGAAATTACATCTGTAATGGATTCATTAAGATGATTGTGATATCTAGCTGTTATTCTTTTTCTGAGATGTATTTTTCATTTGGGAAATATTTTAAATTCATTGCAAGAGTTTGGGTAAACAGGTAGATTAGAATTATGCATCAAATAAACTCACCTGTTATTTTTTCTCATTTAAGACAGGTTCAGCAACACATTGCCTCATTACTTTAGCAAAACAAACAAATATTCAAATTGCTTTTATGTTTAGGTTTAGTGCTTATGTACATCTTAGTACAATTACCTTTCTCTCAGTGATTTCACCTAAGACTTTTTTTGTTGTTGTTGTTGTTCAGGAAGCATTGAAAAGAATCTGGGTAAGTTGCCTGCCAGGTTTCATGGATTGAATATTTAGGTTAACTTTAAGCTTCTGATATGGCAATACTGGAAGGGACACCACTGAAACTTTATTTACTTTGTTCTAGTTTAAGTTCATTATAGTTTTGTCTTTAATCCCTGGTGCCAAGGTTTGAAAATATTGTAATTGGCTATAGTGGATAGTTCTATAAACTAAATAATATTTATTAACTTTAAAAATAATTTTATCTAAACCCCACACTTTTTATCCTGTGCTTAGGCTATTATTAACTTAGGAAATACACACATAGATGCATAGGAGAAATATTGCATATTTAGGAATTATAAAATGTAAGCAACTTTTGATCAGTGTTATTAAAGTTTTCATTGTAGACAATACATTTTATATTTTGTTTAATTCAGAATGTAGTAAGAATGATTTTGGTTTGATATCATGTGGTTTTCAAATATTATAGTGTAACTTAATTTCTATTTGTGGAAATATGGCAAATTTGTTAGATAACAAAAAGTGAGATGATACTGATTTTAACTGTGATTTTAATATGCCATGTAACAAATTTTTGGATATACCTAGTGATTTATTGAATTTGAAAAGCAATATAACTTTAAATACAAGTCCCTTGAGTAGATGGTTGAATGAATTGTTAGCTGTTAAGTAACTAGAACAGTAAATTATGATTTCTAAATTATGTGTTTCAAAACAGGAATAGTTTTTCTTTTAAGCACACAGGGTGTTTGTAGGTCAGTGTCATAGTTCAGTGGGAAATACTTTTCAAGAGGATATTTTTAGATTCCAATTTCTCTAATTTTTGATATATTTGAATTTCTTCTGTGCCTAATTTTCTATAGTACTTTCACGAATGTTTCACATTTTTTGTGACATCTCACCTGCTCACTTTTGTTCTGTAGTACCATATGCACTCCCCCTTTTCAGGATTATACTGCATAGTTTGAACTGTTGTTAGTATATGCCAGGTAAGATGACGTTTTGATTTTTGAGTAACTTTCATTTTTTATATCAGAACTTTTTTTTTAATCCTTGTCCTAAATCTTCTCACATTTCATACTAAAACAATCTTACCAACACCACACAAAGAAATTCTGGGAATTGGCTATAACAGCAATTCAAATGCATCAAAAAGTGGTGACTACAATACGTTTTTATTAATGAATGATCTACATTGGTTCCAGCTGTGTCCATGTGATTAGGCCTTCACCAGGCAACAATGGGTATTTCCCTAATGCTTTTATTTGATTTCCAAGAATGTGTCATCTGTTACATCAGCTCTTGCCAATGTGCCTCTGTAAAAGTGTGGCCTTTTAAAAATTTTTCAATTTCCAGAGCGTAAGTTGAATACCCACACATACCCTGCTGAAATACTGTTTCTTTTGAATAGTGGTCTAGATTTGTATGCCTGGGTTGGGTGTTGTATCCCAAATCTCAAACTGCAAATTAAAGCAATGCTTATTATGTTTTATCAGCAGAATTTCCAAAGTGTGTGTGTATGGTAATGCTAAAGATACAGTCTTTTTAATGTTGCATTTCCATCTTAAATTTTTCGAAGTGGTCTAATGTGTTGTAGAGGTGGACAGGCTTGCAGATTGAAATGGAGGTGGGCCAGATCGTCCCTTTCCCCGGACCACGTGCTATAGTCCTAAAGCCTTTTGTATGCTGTCTGTTCAGTTTATTGTAGACTCAGCCTCTAGTGCAACAGCAGCAACAGCAACAACAGATAACTAAATAAAAGTAGATTTGAGAGGAGGAATTATATATCATGTAAGAACGGTAGAATTATTTTTTTAAAGAAAAAACAGCTGATGAAATTGAAGTTGAGATGATCTTCCAAACATAGCTGCATGCTGTTCTTTGATTATTCTTTTCAGATGTGCATATTTATAGACTGTCTTTGAATATCTGTCTTCAAGATAGCACTCAGGTTATCTTACTGTGATTATGATCTTTTTGTTTGTTTGTTTGTTTTTGGAGTCTTCAATCTGCCTTACAGAGGAAGCTGAGTCCTATGAACAATGCTAAGTAATAAAGTAAATCAATGCTTGTGTACACCTCATCTCAGTGAGAGTGTAGAGCTAGATAACTTTGATTTATTTGCCATTTAACCACTATCCCTAGTTAAAACATCTGATCTTTCTTTTACTTCCTCTCTCTGCAACTTACTATGTTCCTATAATTTTATTTTAGAGGAATAGAGTAAAATATGGCTTATTCCATATGCTGGTTCTTTACAAATTGGAGTAAGCACATTCCCCTGACTCCCCTTTCCATCCTTAAAAATAAGCTGCTGTTAGAGAGCATTAGATATTACCCACTGTTTTCTGCCTTCAGAGATTTGAAGTTGAAATTTTACCAAATTGGGGGTGGGGGTAGTGCAAAGAAAAGAAGGCCTGTGAAGAATGTGATGTCTTTTTGTTTGTTTGTTTGTTTTTTTTACTCTGTCATTACCCTCACCCACTGAAAGGGTAACTAGGAGGAACTCAAATGTTTTTTGAATGTGTAATTTTCCTTAGAATGGCCACAGTGAAATATATCTGAATTAAAAAAAGGCAGAGAAAGTATGGAGTTGTTGGTAAATGAAATTAATGAATCTTTTAAGCACTCTACATTTCTTAAGATAACTGTTACAGTACTTATTTAAAATTTGTTCAATATGTATGTGTGTTTTGGAGAATAGTTACAAATGGAGATTATTAATTAAGGGAACTTTAAGACATAGATGAACTATTACAATGATATATCTTTACTAGAAAGTAATATACAAAATATTTGTTGGGTATTTTTTCTTTGGTTAGTTTTGAAGCTGGAAAAACATGTACATGTGTGAATCACCTTTGTTTTAAAACTATACTGCATATATTAGTATATACTATTCTAAATCTGCTTTCTAGAATATCCATGGAGTTGAAAAGTAAGTCATAGTTTGAACTGCTTGATTCCTTCTCCTTTTCTTCTTGTCTTCCTTTCCTCTTTTCTCCCCCATAATCACCTATTATTTATGTGTATGTTACATATGAGAGTGACCTATTTCAGAGTTTAAAATGCTTTTGTAAGTTGTGGGAATTAAGAAAAGAAAGAAAATCGTGTGCGTGCGCGTGTCCCCTTCCCAGAGACAGGGTCTTTCTGTGTAGCCCTGGCTGTCTCAAAACCTTTGATGGAGGTTGAGAGCTGTGCTGATTTATGGATATAAAGATAAGTATTTAAGTTGTAAGTATTTAAGTATTAAGTATGAAGATGAGTTCCATCTTGTGGAGCAGACCTTAAATTCAATGAGAACATAGGTAAATAGCCCCCAAACTTTTGTGTCACTATTACACAGTTGGTTTATCTTCTTATCTTGTTACCTTGGTCAATCTTTAGCTTTCAGGGTTCGTTCACAGGTGGGGAACACTTGATAACGCTTCTCCTCCAGCAGTGTAAGTAGCACCTTCCGTTCCAGTGAAACCAGCCAGCAGGGATAAAGCGTCTAGGTCAGTTCCAATTTGCCTTTGTCTCTTATGTGTAAGTGTAACTTTTATTTGCCAGATGTGATTGTCATCTCAGAGGCTTACTGCTGAATAAACTCACTCTTCCTTGCACTTTCTAAACTCTGTCTGATTCAACTCAGCTGACCCCTACTCCTTTCCAAGCTACCTGATTCAAACTGGCTTCTCTTGGCTTCTGACTGAATTGTTCTGCCTGTATTTAAACTAACCCTGGCAGTCTGTTCTAA
Source organism: Mus musculus (assembly GCF_000001635.26). Taxonomy (NCBI): domain Eukaryota; kingdom Metazoa; phylum Chordata; class Mammalia; order Rodentia; family Muridae; genus Mus; species Mus musculus. The sequence goes on along the minus strand of NC_000068.7, from coordinate 44,852,197 downwards.
TTTTCTGGCTCGACTCCTTCTGTCTTCACCTACAACTTGTCCTGGGAAATGTACCCCCTACCCCTGCCACTGTGAATCCTTAAATAGTCTCCTCTCATTTCTGTTTGTTCTCTTGAGAGTTGGGCTTATCCTATCTCTGATTCATTCTGCCAATTTTTTCTCTGATTCAGCACTTTGTCAACCCCTCAATTCTATGTTACTTTCAAACATAGCTGCTTCTTTCTATAAACTAACTTTACTTTCATTGTTTGGAATTATAGTTGTGTACTTAGGGTGTGCCTGCGTTTTAGCCAGATCATACTGTTATCCATGGCATGTCTGCATTCTAGCCAGATCACATAGACCTAGAAGTCTTTGGATGTGATCCAAAGAGAGAAAAAAGAGAGGAAAGAAAAGATATCCATGGATAGTAAAGGGTCAGAAAGAGGGTAATGTTATGGTTAGACTACTTCCTGATGTTTAGGGGTATAGAGTTCTTTGGGGCAAGTTTGATCTTCATGATCAGATTTCCAATTTTTTCTTCTTTTCTTCTTTGTGCATGACTACCTAAGAAACTTTGACAAATAATAACCAACAACCCACCAACAAAATTATTGGGGTTCTAGAATTTGTATACTCCTTTAGAAAGTCCCCAGAATTCTGTTACACAATTATAGAAACTATCGGCAGCTGTCAAAATCACGCTCCTGCTAGAGCATGAGGCAAATCATAGTCACAATCTGAAACAGCCCCATATTCCACATTTTGGGATTAAAATAAAACATTGTTACAATATTTCTGTGTTTTTTTTTTTTAAAGAAATCAAAATTCCAAAATCCTCATTACAAGTTTTAATTTGAGTTGCTCTGGTGTCTAAAGATATTGACAGATCTGAAAATTTTTTTGGACATTTTTATTTCTTCTTTTGAGAACCCTGAGTGTATTTCCATATCCTATTTTAAACAATAGATTGTTTTCTTGGCATTAACTTTTATTGAGTCCCTTGTGTATTCTTGAAACCAATTCTCAATTGGATTATTGTGATAAAAAACTTTCTCTCATTCATTAGGTTGCTGTTTCATTCATACTTTTTATATAGAATTAATTTAGTTTCATGAGATCCCTCTGTCAGTTGTTGGTCTTGATTCCTATGCTACTGAAGTTCTATTCAAAAAGTGTTTATTTTGCCTGTACCTTGAAGTGTATACCCTACTTTCTTCTCTAGTACGCTCACAATATCATATGTGGAAGTTAGTGATCCATTTGGAGTTTTGTTCAGAATAAGAAATTAGGCTCTAGTTTCATTCTTCTATATGTAGCTACCCAATTTGTTTAGCACCATTTTTGAAAATGTCTTTTCTCCAAGAAGATTTTCTGTCTCTGTAAAACTCAATGTTTCTGGGGCTGGAGAGATGGCTCAGCAGTTGGCTGCTCTTCCAGAGGACCCGAGTTCAATTCCCAGCATCCACATGGCAGTTTACAACAGTCCAAAACTTTAGTTCAAGAGTATCTGGCACCATCTCAGAGACATTCAGGCAGAAGACCAATCCACATAAAAATAAATAAATCTTTTAAAAAAATAGGTTTCTGTTAGAGCTTGGGCTGTTATTTGGATCCTCACTTCTAGTCCTGTGTCTGTTTTTATGCCAGTACCATAACATGTTTATCACTATGGTTCTGTAGTTTAATGTCAAATACAGAATGGTGATAGCTTTTGCAGTGTGTTTAATTATTCAGCATTGCTTTGGTCATTTTGGGTTATTTGCTGACGTATGAAATTTAAGATTGCTGTGTTAGTTTCTATGAACAAATGAATTGGAGTTTTGAAAATATTTATTTGTATTTTGTATTTGTACATTTATGTCTTAGGGTTTTTATTGCTCTGAAGTGACATCACGTCCACAGCAGTACTTAGGAAGGAAAACATTTAATTATGATTAGTTATAGATTCAGAGGTTTATTCTTTTATTGTCATGATGAGAAGCATGGTGGCATGCAGGCAGACGTGGTGTTCGAAAAGGAGCTGAGAGTTCTACATCTGCAGGCAACAGAAGGAGAATACCAGACTGGACTTAACTTGAGTATCTGAGGCCTTCTAGCCTGCCTCCACAGTGATACACTTTCTCGAACAAGGCCAAACCTCCTACAAGTGCCACTTCCTATTGGCCAAGCATTCACACACATGAGTCTATGGGGGAACATTCCTATTCAAACTATCCCAATTTATATTTTTGTTTTTAGAAAAAGGGTTTGTCTGAATTGGTTCCCCTACAGCTAGGGTTAAAGTTTTTGTAATTCATCCAATGTGAGTACTAGGAAACCAAACTTGATCCTGTGGAAGAGTAGCTCTCTCTTAACTTCTGAGTCATCTCTCCAAGTCCTGCATTGTGGTTTTTAGAGGTCTTTTTTACCTTGTGTTTTGTTTAGTTTTTAGCATTCATTTTTCTTTTTCCTCTGTGGTTAGGTTTAACCACTTTAAAAAAAGGTTATTGTAAATGGAATTATTTCCCTGTTTTCCTCCTCAGTGTGTTTGTTGTCAGTATATAGGATGGCTACTGATTTTTGTGTGTCAATTTTGTGTTCTGCCACTTTTCTGTGAGTATTCTGGTCTAGGAATAATGTTACTATACATTATGTAAAGAGTATTCTTATATTACTCCAATGCTGATTTCTGTGCCCCCATATCTGGTTGCATATCTATTATGTGGAGAATCTACTGTCTCAATGTTTTGTAAATATTGCTCCCCAATTATTCCATGATTGGTCAATAAAGAAGCCAGTCAGCCAGTGACTGAGCAGGGGAGAGAATAGGATTGGACTTCCTCCCAGACAGGGGAGTGAGAGGGAGAGAGCAGAACTGGGGTTCAACAATGAGGAGAGAGTCCAGGAGACATAAGAAAATAGCTGGGGCAGGGTAAGCCATAAAATGCAACTGTCTCAGGGATTTTGGCTGGGAGGTAGCCAGATTAGTTTAGGTGATTAAACTCATTTAATACTGCTCAGTTGTCATGCCATAAAGTTGTTAAATAAACAGGGAGAAAGCTGCCTTCTTGTCCTGTGACCAATGTGTGTAGTATCTTTAGTAGTAAGTTCTTACCATAGGTTTTGGTGGAACACCAAAAACAACATCAGTGGCCTTTATTATTTTGTGGGTCTCTGGGAAACATCTGAAGGTAATTTTTCACTTGACATAGGCTTTTTATTTGGCAACCTATAGTTTCTAAGATGAGCACAGTTCTATGTATAGGGTAATTTCAACACACACACACACATACACACACACACACACACACACGAATGAAGATTATAAAGTAGTAGGTTTAATCCTGACTTTTTGAATATATCATTATAATTAGTTACCCCTCCCTTAACATCTCCTATCCTATGGTACCATTCCTCCCATCTTACCAACTTAAAACCTGCTTTTATTATTCCCCCTTACCCCTTCATATAACCTGTGTTCTACTGTTATTTTCAATCCTTAAGAATTTTCTCCCTCCTTTCCATCTTCCTGGGTTCTATAGGTCTTCCAAGTTAAAGAGTCACATCTAAATATTTTATGCTAAACCTCACACATCAGTGAGAAAATATTTATTTTTCTCGTTCTGAGTAACTTCCCTCTGTGTAATGTTTTTTTGTTGTTTCGTGGGTGTTTTTTTTTTTTTGGCCTCCCACCAGTTTACTTGCAAATTTCATAATTATTTATTTAAAAATTGAACAAAGTTTCATTGTGTATAGGTATCATATTTTTGCTAACCATTCATCAATTGATGGATGCATAGTCAGCTTGCATGCCCTTCTAAATATGGATAGAACATCTCTGAACATGGGTGACCATTTGTCTCTAGAGTAGGAAGTTGAGGTTTTTGGGTATATGCCCAGAAGTGGTCGTGTTAGTTAATATGGTAGATCTGTTGTGAATTTCCACAAATAGCAACTTCCTTTGATTTCTTTTTTCTTTTCTTTTCTTTTCTTTTCTTTTCTTTTCTTTTCTTTTCTTTTCTTTTCTTCTCCTCCTGTGAATCAAGATGTAGAACTCTCTTCCAGCATCATGTCTGCTTGGATGCTACTATGCTTTCTACCATGATGATAATGGACTAAACCTCTGAAACTTGTTAGTCAGCCTCAATTAAATATTTTCCTTTATGAGAGTTGTCTGGGTCATGGTGTCTCTACACAGCAGTGGAAACCCTTAGATACACACAAAAATCACCTTTTATTTCAGTACATTGTATGTCACATCTAGTATGGTAAGAAAGGAGAGTGTCATAAATGTGATTAATTGTCATAAAAGCAAGCTGCTGATGAATTGGTGTTTGACAGATACATTAGCAGGAGTGTCAACCCGACCCAGTGTACCAGCCATTTTTAGGGTCCCCAATATCTTAAAGGTAACCTGATGTTTTAAATTATTTCATTTTTGTGCTAATTTTTTTTAAAGGTATGTTTTGCTTTTTGTCAGGCAGCCAAACCTTTTTTAAAATCATGATTATTTTATGGCAAACCTGATTGGGCTATTTTTTCTAGAATTCCAAAGACGATAATTTGACAGTAAAAAAATTAGGTTATCAAATCAATATTATTTTATGGCATTCATTGATATAAGAATTCCCTTTAGAAACTCATAAAATGCATATCTTTTTTTTTACTACAAATTTTATATATCAGTTTTTTTAGAGACCAGAATACTAATGTTGGGAATGATCTTCTCAGGGACCACAGTGGTCATAAAGATGTCATACAACACCTTCCAAAGATCACAGTATTTTCTCAACTAAGTTCATGCTTACTATTGCTGTAGAAAGTTGTTTTTTGATAGATTCTTTGTTTTGTTTTGTTTTGTTTTGTTTTGTTTTTTGTTTTGGTAGATTCTTGATGTCCCTTTAAATGCATGAAATAGATTTTCCTTTGCTTTTATTAACATACTGGTTATTTTTATTAATAATTTTTAATATGTTTTCTGGGAAGTTTATTGTTTCTAATCTTTTTGTGGAAGTGTTCTTTTTCTTCTGTATTTTAGGTTAAGTTTTTCAGAATTAAAATTTTTTGAAGACTTTTTATTCAAAAACTAAAACATACAGTTTAAATTTTAAAACATGCCAGAACTTATGGGTTACATTAAAATACTTGTCTGCTAAGTCTCAGTTGATACTAGGTAATTTTTATTGAATATATGTGTGTGTGTATATGTGTGTGAATTTATTATGTGTATATATATATAAACATATATATATGTGAATTTATTATGTGTATACTGATATAGGGAAATTTCAGAAGGGACAGTCTTAAAATTGTAAAACTATCTTTATTGACTGTTCACCCAATCCCTTTCATTTGTTATCATTTAACCTACATGATTATGTAATAACATGCTTTGCTTTTTCAGTGTAAGGCACTTTTGAAATTAAGTGTGAAACTAGAAATTTTTTTTATTGGAAATTTTCTTTATTTACATTTCAAGTGTTATCCCCTTTCCCGGTCTCCCCCGCCCTGAAACCCCTATCCCATCCTCCCTCCCCCTGCTTCTGTGAGGGTGTTCCCCACCCACCTACCCACTCTTCTGCCTCCCCACTCTCGAATTCCCCGACACTGGGGCATTGAGCCTTCACAGGACCAAGGTCCTCTCCTCACACTGATGCCGGGCAAGGCCATCCTCTGCTTCATGTGCTTCAGCTCCTTCAGTCTTTTCTCTGACTCCTCCATTGGGGACCCAGTGCTCAGAGGCTAGAGTATCCACCTCTGTATTTGTCAGGCTCTGGCAGAGCCTCTCAGGAGACAGCTATATCAGGCTTCTGTCTGCAAGCTCTTCTTGGCCTCCACAATAGTGTCTGTGTTTGGTGATTGTATATGGGATGTATCTCCAGGTGGGGCAGTCTCTGGATTGCCTTTCCTTCAGTCTCTGCCCCACACTTTGTTTTCGTATTTGCTCTCATATTTTGAAACTTTTCAATTTTATTTATTTTAATTCAATAATTTTCTCATCCTTTTAGATCCATGTGTATTTAATTATAGCATAAATTAATTTCAGCATTTTACTTAGACTTCCAGACTTTATATTACAGTTTCTGTGTTCCTGCTTACAACTATTATCAACACAATACTTTTATCCTAACATAGTCTGCCTATGTATAGATTCCACATACGTATATATAGTAATCTTGATCTGTTTATAGCTATTTAACAATTTAAGTGCACTTTAAAATTCATTGAGAATTAACTTTTATTCCATGCACCTGACAAGTTCTATTTGTAAACCAAATTGTAGTGTTGAGAACTGCTGGAGCATCATTAGTTGCATCAACCTCTTGTTGATAGTTGTAAGAGTAAATTTCTTCATAATAATAATAGTTACATGTTGTGGTACTAAATTAACTGCTCTATAATTCTCAGCTGGTGCACGGGTGCTTCTAATTAATGCCCCAATATTTTGGATTTCTGAAATACACAGCCTTATTTTAAATACCTTAAACAGCTCAATGGTTGGGCTACTCCCTAAGTCCACGCGACTAGCCTTCACTCTGATATTTCTGAGTTAATTTTTAACTAAATCTATATCTTATCCTGTTTCCCTGGACCCTACTGGGTAGCTGTGATTGTTTGGAAATGCTTGGTACAAATAGTGTACTAGGGAGTGGCACTATTTGGAGGTGTGCCTTGTTAGAGTAGGTATGCCACCATGGACATGGGCTTAAGATCCTCACTCTAGCTGCCTGGAGATCGAAGATGTAGAACTCTCAGCTCTGCCTAGATGCTGCCATACTCCCACCTTGATGATCATGTCCTGAATCTCTGAATCTATAAGCCAGCCCCAATTAAATGTTGGCCTTATAAGACTTCCCTTGGTCATGGTGTCTGTTCACAGCAGTAAAACCCGAACTAAGACAATAGCCCTCCTGGAGCTGCTTTTCCCCTGCACCTACATGTTAGCAGTCTCTCCCTCCTGTGCCTTTCCAGTGTGGACCATCTCCTAAGCCCTGTTCATGACAGAATCCCCTCTTCTTCCTTCTTCCCTTCCCCGGAATCCTAAACGTCCTGCTCCTGTCTCTCTGCTTATCTGTTGGCTGCCTGTAATTTTATGGACCATTCAAAAACCAAGTGAGGACAGGCTTCCTTTAGTCTTCTTACTTGCAGGTAACATAATTAACATGACAACAAGCGTTACAATAATTTCAAAAACCATTTGTAAGCTCCTGGAGGAGACAGTAAGCCTTCAGTCATTGGAAATTAGTTTGTTATTTCAAACAATTTGTCTTTCTTTCCTAAATTTAACAAAAACTATAGTTTTATTTAATTGAAATTGAAACATATTCTGTGACTTTAACTTTAGGAATAAAAAGGGATAAAATGAAACAGAAAGAGGACTAAAATGACTGGTAATCCCACCACAGATTATTGTTTTATCTTTAGTGTGTGTTTACTGTTGCTCTAGATTTTAGGGCATATTATCATACATTTTTCATAGGCTTATTTTTAATTATGTACACATCAATATGATTTTTCATTATTTAATTGTGAAATCCTTATTCTTGAATATTTTGAGTTTGTTTTAGAATTTCTTTTAAAGTGTATGTGTTGTGTGTGCCTGTGTGGCTTTATGTATGCCTTGTGGCTGCAATGTTGGCTGAGAATACAGGCCATTGAATCCTATGAAACTCAGGTTACAGGCTCTGGAAATTGAACCCTGGTCATCTGAAAGAGGAGGTTAATGCTGTTAACTGTTTAGCTGTCGTTTTAGCCCTCTTGATTACTTTTTGTTCAGGAAAGGAATTTATAATAAGGATTCTTCATTACTGTGTAGGTTATTATTGGGAAGTGGACTTGCTAAGTAAAAAGTTAAAAATCTTTATATTGGTTTCTTGGTATTTTTTTTTTTTTTTTGGAATAGGACAGAGTATTATATAGATAATCTTATATATCAGTAGTTTAGGTAGCATCATTCATTGATTCATTGTACATTTTAAATTATTTTTATTTACTTTGCAGGTGGTTGAAATCTTACCATCACCTGTGCTTGTTTGTACTGTAGAAATACTCAGGAGAGGTAGCATAATATCTCTCCTGACTCTGCAGTCTAAACTCTAAAGCTGAGTAAATTTATGACTAATACATGCAGTAATGAATGCTGAATCATTACTGTTAAATATCACAAGAGGTATGCTATTAGCTTTTTCACTACTATAAGAAAAGAGTAAGTCTATTAAAAAGCTTATATTGTGAAACGTGTTGAATTTATCTGATATTTTAAATTCATTTCTAAGAAGTATAATCTAGAAATATGGACAAGAAATAGGCCTTAGAGCACAGAACTAGGAAAATGATAAGATTCTGCTAAGACCAATAGTGCAGCTATTATAAAAAAATATAGGATATTATGCAGTTAATTTTAGGCTTTAAACTACAGTTTCTCTAAGATGATTTAGGTGGTTTATTGACTGGATATCATTTAATTAAATAGAGGCTTATAGTTTCAGTCTTACCTACATGGTTATATATAGTTATATGTTGGAATTATCTAACAGCTAATAACCTTGTTCTCTTTAACGTACATTTCACAAAATAGAAAATTATTTTATGATAAGGAAGGAAGACATGCAGTCTGTTATGTTTCCAAAGAATAGTATGTGTTGTAGTTTTTCTGCTTGATTTAACAAAGTATTTATATCATGGGACTATATAGTGAGAAACCAATTGATAAAGAAACAGTAGTGACAGACAAGGCCACTGAATAGATCAGGGCCATGCTGGCTGCCTTTAGGAAACTTTGAGTCATTACTTCTTACCTGCTGTTCAGTGCAAATACATTTCAGGTGATAAGTTTTCTGTGATTTCTCTCCAAAAACAGAAAACATATTTTCTAGAATTATACAGAGATGCCTATGAATTTTTCCTTTATTGAAGAGTTTTAGTCTTAATTATCTTTTTATTTTTCTTTCTTCTTTTTAACTAGGTATTTATTTCATTTACATTTCCAATGCTATCCCAAAAGTCCCCCACACCCTCCCACAAACACTCCCCCACCCACCCACTCCCACTTCTTGGCCCTGGCATTCCCCTGTACTGAAGCGTATAAAGTTTGCAGGACCAATGAGCCTCTCTTTACACTGATGGCCAACTAGGCCATCTTCTGATACATATGCAGCTATAGACATGAGCTCTGGGGGGGGGGGGTGGTGGTACTGGTTAGTTCATGTTGTTGTTTCACCTATAGGGTTTCAGATCCCCCCAGCTCCTTGGGTACTTTGTCTAGCTCTTCCATTGTGGACCCTGTAATTCATCCAATAGCTGACTGTGAGCATCCACTTCTGTATTTGCTAGGCCCTGGCATAGTCTCACAAGAGACAGCTATATCAGGATCCTTTCAGCAAAATCTTGCTAGTATATGTAATGGTGTCAGCTTTTGGAGGCTGATTATGGGATGGATTCCCCGGGTATGGCAGTCTCTAGATGGTCCATCCTTTCATCTCAGCTCCAAACTTTGTCTCTGTAACTCCTTCCATGGGTGTTTTGTTCCCAATTCTAAGGAGGGGCAAAGTGCCCACACTTTGGTCTTCGTTCTTCTTGAGTTTCATGTGTTTAGCAAATTGTATTTTATATCTTGGGTATTCTAAGTTTCTGGGCTAATATCCACTTATCAGTGTGTACATATCATGTGAGTTCTTTTGTGATTATGTTACCTCACTCAGGATGATGCCCTCCAGGTCCATCCATTTGGCTAGGAATTTCATAAATTCATTATTTTTAATAGCTGAGTAGTACTCCATTGTGTAAATGTACCACATTTTCTGTATCCATTCCTCTGTTGAGGGGCATCTGGGTTCTTTCCAGCTTCTGGCTATTATAAATAAGGCAGCTATGAACATAATGGAGCATGTGTCCTTCTTACTGGTTGGAACATCTTCTGGATATATGCCCAGGAGAGGTATTGCTGGATCCTGCGGTAGTAAGTACTATGTCCAATTTTCTGAGGAACCGCCAGACTGATTTCCAGAGTGGTTGGACAAGTTTACAATCCCACCAACAATGGAGGAGTGTTCCTCTTTCTCCACATCCTCGCCAGCATCTGCTGTCACCTGAATTTTTGATCTTAGCCAATCTGACTGGTGTGAGGTAGAAACTCAGGGTTGTTTTGATTTGCATTTCCCAGATGATTAAGGATGTTGAACATTTTTTCAGGTGCTTCTCAGCCATTCAGTATTCCTCAGAGAGAATTCTTTGTTTAGCTCTGAGCCCCATTTTTTAATGGGGTTATTTGATTTTCTGGAGTCCACCTTCTAGAGTTCTTTATACATATTGCATATTAGTCCCCTATCTGATTTAGGGTAGGTAAAAATCCTTTCCCAATCTGTTGGTGGCCTTTTTTTCTTATTGAGTGTTTTTTGTCTTACAGAAGCTTTGCAATTTTATGAGGTCCCATTTGTCAATTCTAGATCTTACAGCACAAGCCATTGCTATTGTATTCAGGAATTTTTCCCCTGTGCCCATATCTTGGAGGCTTTTCCCCACTTTCTCCTCTATAAGTTTCAGTGTCTCTGGTTTTATGTGGAGTTCCTTAATCCACTTAGATTTGACCTTAATACAAGGAGATAGGAATGGATCAATTCGCATTCTTCTACATGATAACTGCCAGTTGTGCCAGCACCATTTGTTGAAAATGCTCTCTTTTTTACACTGGATGGTTTTAGCTTCCTTGTCGAAGATCAAGTGACCATAGGTGTGTGGGTTCATTTCTGGGTCTTCAATTCTATTCCACTGGTCTACTTGTCTGTCACTATACCAGTACCATGCAGTTTTTATCACAATTGCTCTGTAGTACAGATTTAGGTCAGGCATGGTGATTCCACCAGAGATTCTTTGATCCTTGAGAAGAGTTTTTGCTATCCTAGGTTTTTTGTTACTTGAGATGAATTTGTAGATTGCCCTTTCTGATTCATTGAAGAATTGAGTTGGAATTTTGATGGTGATTGCATTGAATCTGTAGATTGTCTTCTGGCAAGATAGCCATTTTTACTATATTAATTCTGCCAATCCATGAGCATGAGAGATCTTTCCATCTTTTGAGATCTTTAATTTCTTTCTCCAGAGACTTGAAGTTCTTATCCTACAGACCTTTCACTTCCTTAGAGTCTTGCCAAGGTATTTTATATTATTTGTGACTATTGAGAAGGGTGTTGTTTCCCTAATTGCTTTCTCAGTCTGTTTATCCTTTGTGTACAGAAAGGCCATTGATTTGTTTGAGTTAATTTTATATCCAGATACTTTATTGAACCTGTTTATCAGGTTTAGGAGTTTTCTGGTGGAATTTTTAGGGTCACTTATATATACTATCATATCATCTGCAAAAAGTGATATTTTGACTTCTTCCTTTCCGATTTGTATCCGCTTGATCTCCTTTTGTTGTCTAATTGCTCTGTGTAGGACTTCAAGTACAATGTTGAATAGGCAGGGAGAAAGTGGGCAGCCTTGTGTAGTCCCTGATTGTAGTGGGATTGCTTCCAGCTTCTTCTCACCATTTACTTTGATGTTGGCTACTGGTTTGCTGTAGATTGCTTTTGTCATGTTTAGGTGTGGGCCTTGAATTCCCGATCTCTCCAAGACTTTTATCATGAATGGGTGTTGGATTTTGTCAAATGCTTTCTCAGCATCTAACGAGATGATCATGTGCTTTTTGTCTTTGAGTTTGTTTATATAATGGATTATGTTGATGGATTTCTGTATATTAAACCACCCCTTCATCCCTGGAATGAAACCTACTTGGTCAGGATGGATAATTGTTTTGATGTGTTCTTGGATTCGGTTAGCTAGAATTTTATTGAGTATTTTTGCATCGATATTTATAAGGGAAATTGGTCTGAAGTTCTCCATTTTTGTTGGGTCTTTCTGTGGTTTAGGTATCAGAGTAATTGTGGCTTCATAGAATGAGTTGGGTAGAGTACCTTCTGCTTCTATTTTGTGGAATAGTTTGCGAAGAACTGGAATTAGATCTTCTTTGAAGGTCTGATAGAATTCTGCACTAAACCCATCTAGTCTTGGGCTTTTTTTGGTTGGGAGACTTATTAATGACTGCTTATGTTTCTTAGGGGATGTATGACTGTTTAGATCATTAACCTGATCTGATTTAACTTTGGTACCTGGTATCTGTCTAGAAACTTGTCCATTTCATCCAGGTTCTCCAGTTTTGTTGAGTATAGCCTTTTGTAGAAGAATTTGATGGTGTTTTGGATTTCTTCAGGATCCGTTGTTATGTCTCCCGTTTCGTTTCTGATTTTGTTAATTAGGATGCTGTCCCTGTGCCCTTTAGTCAGTCTCGCCAAGGGTTTATCTATCTTGTTGATTTTCTCAAAGAACCAGCTCCTCGTTTGGTTGATTCTTTGAATTCTTTGGGTTGGAAGTCGATTTTATTAGATATTAGAATGGCTCCTCCAGCTTGTTTCTTCAGACCATTTGCTTGGAAAATTGTTTTCCAGCCTTTCATTCTGAGGTAGTGTCTGTCTTTTTCCCTGAGATGGGTTTCCTGTAGCAGACTGTTGGGTCCTGTTTGTGTAGCCAGTCAGTTAGTCTATGTCTTTTTATTGGGGAGTTGAGTCCATTGATATTAAGAGATATTAAGGAAAAGTAATTGTTGCTTCCTATTATTTTTGTTGTTAGAGTTGGCATTCTGTTCTTGTGGCTGTCTTCTTTTTAGGTTTGCTTTTTCTAGGACGTCGTTTCCGTTTTTTTTTATTGTTTTTTGTTTTTTTTTTTTGTTATTTTTCCCTGTTATTATCCTTTGAAGGGCTGGTTTTGTGGAAAGATAATGTCTGAATTTGGTTCAGTCGTGGAATACTTTGGTTTCTCCATGTATGGAAATTGAAAGTTTGGCCGGGTATAGTAGCCTGGGCTGGCGTTTGTGTTCTCTTAGTGTCTGTATAACATCTGTCCAGGATCTTCTGGCTTTCATAGTCTCTGGTGAAAAATCTGGTGTAATTCTGATAGGCCTGCCTTTATATGTTACTTTACCTTTTTCCCTTACTGCTTTCAATATTCTATCTTTAGTGCATTTTTTGTTCTGATTATTATTTTTCGGGAGGAATTTCTTTTCTGGTCCAGTCTATTTGGAGTTCTGTAGGCTTCTTGTATGTTCATGGACATCTCTTTCTTTAGGTTTGGGAAGTTTTCTTCTATAATTTCGTTGAAGATATTTGCTGGCCTTTTAAGTTGAAAATCTTCATTCTCCACTCCTATGATCCATAGGTTTGGTCTTCTCATTGTGTCCTGGATTTCCTGGATGTTTTGAGTTAGGATCCTTCTGCATTTTGTAGAGCAGGCAATCCTCTGCTGTGTATGTGTTGAGGGCCTCAGACCAGCTGGTGTGTGCTGTCTGGTTGGTGGCTCAGTATCTGAGAGATCTCAGGGGTCCATGTGAGTTTAGACTGCCGATCTTCCAATGGGGCCATCTTCCTCCTCAGCTTCTTCCAGCTTTTCCCCAGTTCAACCACAGGGATTCCCTGCCTCCATCCACTGGAATATTACTTTTTTAAAAGCATAATTTTAGTGATTTAGTTCTTAGAGGAAACTTATACTAGCATCACCTCATACTTTCTCATATATTACTTAATCTGTTTGGAATAGTGATTTCCAGTGAAGCAAAATGAATATTAAAACATTAAAGTTTTTTTTAAGTTATGGATGTGAGTATATGTCTCTAGTTCTAACCTTTTAATCCTTTGTAGAAATTTCTCCTTTTTCAAATGTTCATCTGATATGCCCTTGATTCCTGAGATGGTTGGGTTTTTCCTTTTTTTTTTTTTTTTCCTTTCCCAATTTGCTCTTCCTCTTTGATAAGTTGGATGGATGATTGTAATATGGTTTCTGGTGTACTTTTCATTGGAAGTGAGTATGCCCAGAACTTCAGACTCCATGACATCTCTTTTAGCTTCCCTATGGAATGTTGCCTCCGTATGCTCAGGTTACTGCACTTCAAACAAAAGTTTCTGCATTGGAATAACAATTGCTGTTTATGTTTCAGACTGATAGAATGTAATATGTTCTCTCCTCTTGGAAAGAGTGATGTCTCAAAAGCTTTTTATTTAGTTAATACAGATTAATTTTTAAAAAGTTAAGACTGATTTATATCAATATGGATAGAAGTCTGTTAGTCATTTTATTAAAACTCTTTTGGTGTTCATATTTCAATTTATCCTTCTCCAAGTCAGAGTTCAGGTTTGAGATACCAGTATCAGGTAAGATAGATAATACACCTAACCTATATATAAATAATGATTATGTCCAATAAAAATAAATGGTAGTTCAGTAAATAGACCAACTGATTACTCCCAAGTTATTTATACACCTCAGATAGGGATTCTACAACAAACAAAACCAGGGATACCATCAAAGTCCAACTTGGTGAACTTTTAGTGGACTTATTTACAGGAATATGGATGAGAGGGTAACACAGCTGTAACACCAAATCCCACACAAGCATGCCTAACAGCTCACAAAAGTGTGGAACATGGAGCATACTGTAAAGCACTGCAGGAACTCAGTGAGTTGATGGGTGTTTTTACAAGTGACTCACTTGGTCTAAACTACTTCTAGGCAGCTTATCTGGATTTCTGCTTCTTCCAGGCAGCTGGTCTAGTCTTAGGGTTTTCTTTGTCTTGTTTGAAAGACTTCTTTACATCTTATCTTGTCTAAGAGTGACTCTCAGTGATCTCTTCTGTTTATTTATTCTTGGGGAAAGGAGGACCTAGTGAATCTGGTCAGTTTTAGGGACTTCCTGAAGCTATTTTGAGCTAGCTGCCTTAAGGGGTTTCCTGTGAGAGAATGTTTGAATCTATGAGGAATCCGTTATATAACACAGCCTTGACTGTCCTTGGGTTACAGAGTGATATTAAGGAAGACATTTTCCAGTGGCAAGAGACATTGTTTATTTTTTCCCCCATGTTGTTGCTGGGATTTGAACTCAGGACCTTTGGAAGAGCAATTGGTGCTCTTAACCACTGAGCCATCTCTCCAGCCCATGAGACACAGTTTTAAAATCTCTCCTCTGTCCTTTGAATGAAATTTTTATCTTTGGATTGAAGTATGACATTTTAAATACAGTTAGATGCTGCTTGTTATATGAGGATAGATTTTTTTGTGTATTAAGTTTTTCTCTCAGTAATGATTACTATAATAAGAAGTATTTATTTGAGGTTGATAACTATGGTCTTGTATCAGTTGCAAAGAAAATGTCAAAACAAAGTGTTTCATGTCTGACAAACATTCTGTTTGTTGAGTGCAAGCATGGACAGTGCTAAGAAAAGCAGACCTCTTTTGTTTCCTCATAGCATTTAATATCTAGTGAATAATATTGACTGTGTATAATTATTCACACAGATGTGCCTTATACATTACACTAGGTACAAACGCTAAGTATTGTTGAGAGGATGTATTTTGATCATGACTAGTAATATCCAGAGCTGTGTGAACATAGCTATATGGCCAATCTATTGTCTTGGGCCTGTTTCCTGTCCTGTCATATGAACTTATATTTGTAATTCTAGTGTTCCTATGACATTTATTCTATAGAGAACATATTTGTATAGATCTCTGGAGTGTTAAAGATAGAGAGTGATAATTATGTACAACTTATAAAAGACATAGAGAAGATCAGAGCAAAAATTTATTTTTTGCCACCCTAGATGTATGGTGTTCAGTTTTCTGTATCCTATACCGATGGTGTTCCAGACTTACAAACTGTTGGGAGGCATTGTTAAATATTAAATGTGAAAAAGGCATTTATTATTTCATAGTGATACTATCATTCTGTAAACTTATATAACATGTACTGCTATGTGAGTATATCATTAGAAGCTATTAAACATTTATATATAATCCTGAAGCTCCAAAGTCTAAAAAAAAATTTTAATACACCTTTCATTAAGGTCCTGTCATTTTTCTATAGTGAAATATAATGGGACAGATTATATATGAGCTCAACATGCAGATTTAAGTCTCTGCTCTTTTGTTTACTCTGTCATGCCAATATTATTTCTTCTTTTTTAAAAGATTAAGCAATGTTGTAGTTTGTGCATTCATGGTTCTGTGACACATGTTGATTTTTCTATTTGACTATCCATATCTGGTTCGGTCAGATTCCCTAATTTTCTCACATGTGGACTAACTTATTGTCTGTTTGAAAGAGGTGGAATCTTTTGGAGAAATGCCATCTTGAGAAAGCATGTATATTATTCATCTTGTCAAACATTTATAAAATGAATAATAGCAGAAAGGATTTAAAAATGCCTTTTTACTTCCCCATTAAATAAAAGTCTAATTATTAAATGTGGAATGGGATCTGGAGGTTGATGGTAAGGGAATTGGCTTCTTATCCTAGTTCTGCTTCCAGAATTAAAGTGGAATGATAATAAGTCAAACAATGAAAATCTTCAGGTGTTGTTAAATTCATGTCAATTTACAGATATTGTCTTAGACCCTGAGGCTTACATTAGCTTAGAATTCAACTGTTTATCAATAACCATGTCTTCCATTTCTTCAGTCATTGCTACTTTTGTAGCAGTGGGTTAAAAATCAGTATACCTGTTGACTTGAAGAAGAAGAAAAGATGAAGAAAAAATCAGTATACCTGTTGCCATTTCCTCATAAGTTCTGGTTTCTGTGAACAGTAATAAGAACATGATCTTATTTGAAAAGAGCTGTGTTCTAATGTCCTTGCTACTTAAGAACAATTAAGCTTCACAAGTAACAGGGATGACTAGCGGCAAGTCCTGCTCAGCCAGCACATGTTTGTTAGAATTGATAAGTACAAGAAGTGCTACTGTGAGAGCAGAAGATAGGAGCTTTCTTTGTCTCCTTGAGTTTTCAGTCCTATAAAATTCTGGTAATATCCACTTTTGTGTCAAATACTAAGGTGCATCCCAGCAAAGTAATGGCATGGTCTCCATCCTCAGGGAATCCCTAGCCTTACAGAGAAATAAGACATGACATTATACTGAAAAAGTATACTATACTCTTGAGCATACAGAATGGAGTGGAAATTGTCTTTAAGAGAGGCGAGAGGCTTTGTAGAAATATTGATTCATGAGCAAAAGTTTTTGTAAAAGGTCCTGTGTAAAAGAGAAGGCAGACAGAAGAAAGATAATTGTGAGAACTAAGAGAAGAGAAACAAATAGTTACGTGGGCATGGGCAGTTGCTATGTTGTGATGCGGAATGGGAAGCGTTTGGAGAGGGATCAAATGGAGCTGTATGAAAAGAGTGGAGGGCACCCTAAAAGCAAGCTGCTATGTACAGAGTGCTGGAATTTATCCTTATTTGATAACTTCGACTTCAAATTTGTAAATTTGAAAGATTATTTATGGTTTATGGAGAACCATGTGGTGGGAACATGGCTGTATAATAGGCTAGTTCTGCAAGCAGTTTGATGGTGTAAAACTTTCTCATGATTCATAAGTATCCTACTTAAAAATGTCATCAGATTGAATTAAGTATATTTAATTTATTTTTAATACAGTGTGTGTGTGTGTGTGTGTGTGTGTGTGTGTACACGCACACGTGCGTGCCCGCACGCATTGTAGTTTATTTGTCTGTATTTATCCATTTGCTCATTTGGATAGATGTGCATGCCTGTGGAGACAAGTGGTAGGTGGGTGACTATCTAGATTGCTATTTACTTATCTCTTGTGCCAGGATCTCTTATAGAACCTTGCACTTGCCACTTGCCTAAGCTGCCTGCCCAGTGAGCTACAGATCTTCACACCCTTATGCTCTAGAGTATTGCCAAGTTTATAGTTTGAATTTCGAGAAACTAATAGCAGCAAACAGTTGAAAGAGAATCAGTGAAATTAAACCATGGAACCTCTCATCAAAAAAAAAAAAATCACAATTATAATGTGCTATTTAACATAGAATATAACTTTATAAGAATGTAAGTAAATAAAATTTGTATATGTACATATTTAATTATTTGTTTGTTATAGGGTATATGTTTGCATTTGAAACTTATAATCAAGGCTTTTCATTAATTCAAATCAGGAAACAGGGGAATGGTGTTTTTAAGTATAATGTTAAATCTCAAATCAAGAAAGAATAAACATATTTGTCAGAGATAATTAAAATCATATGTGAATATAAAATTGTTACTTTGCAAAACTATGCACTTAAGAGATCATTGCAATGCATAATTGGAAAAAACAAAATAAAAATAGATTTAAACTGTCTCACAAACAGCAAGGCATGTAAGATTTTTGTTCTGCACTGCTTTCTGTTGCTGTGATAAACCACTGACTGAAAGTAACTTAGAAGAAGAAAGGGCTTATTTGGTCATCACCAAGGGAAACCCAGGCAGAGCTTAAAGGAGAGCCCACTGATCAGTGATGCTTCCTGGCTTGCGTCCTCTGGCTTGCACAGCTGCTTCTCTTGCACAGCCCAGGCTCGTCTGCCTGGGAATGGTACTGCCCTTAGTGAGCTGGGCCTGGCTACATCAATTAGCAATCCAGAAAATGCACCACAGATATGTTCAGATCTTCAGTTACAATTCTTTCCTCAGGTGTGTCAAGGTAACAAAAAAAAATTCCTCAGTGTACCTTCTTAATGATTTCAATTCATATATCCTTAGACAGGAAATAAAGTCAGATTTGAAGAAATAAGAACTGTGGTAGAATAGTCAGGATATAAAATATTATATAGCATTATCTTTTTAACTTTGTATCTGAAGTAATATTTATTTAAGTACATATATTACATTGGTATATATTAGTGATATTGGTGTGTCTGTAGCATAAGAAAATAGTGCAATAAAATTTCTTGTTAGACATTATTTGCAATTTAAACTAATGCCAAGGAAATGGATTTATTCCTATTATCCAAACTTTCTATAATTTTATGTAGGCTATTTTTAGTGCTTGTAATTTTTAGATTGCTAAGTAACTTTATAGTTTATGTATATTACATTTCAATCTTAAGAATTTACATTGAAATGGGAGGGGCTAGTATGAAGAAGAAGGATCAAAAAGAAGGATCAAGAAGGGTAGATTCATAGGTGGATTTAAAACAACTTTTTAGTGAAGTTTGTTAACCTTTCTTTTCTTTTTTTCCCCCAATTTTTATTAGGTATTTTCTTCATTTACATTTCAAATGCTATCCCGAAAGTCCCTTATACCCTCCCCACCTGCTCCCCTACCCACACACTCCCAATTCTTTGCCCTGGCATTCCCCTGTACTGGGGCATATAAAGTTTGCAAGACCAAGGGGCCTCTCTTCCCAGTGATGGCCGACTAGGCCATCTTCTGATTCATATGCAGCTAGAGACACGAATTCCAGGGGGTACTGGTTAGTTCATATTGTTTTTCCTCCTATAGGGTTGCAGACCCCTTCAGCTCCTTGGGTACTTTCTCTAGCTCCTCCATTGGGGGCCCAGTGGTCCATCCAATAGCTGACTGTGAGCATCCACTTCTGTGTTTGCTAGGCCCCGGAATAGCCTCACAAGAGACAGCTATATCAGGGTCCTTTCAGCAAAATCTTGCTGGCATACGCAATAGTGTCTGTGTTTGGTGGCCTATTATGGGATGGATCCCGGGGTGTGGCAGTCTCTGAATGCTCCATCCTTTCATCTCAGCTCCAAACTTTGTCTCTGTAACTCCTTCCATGGGCGTTTTGTTCTCAATTCTAAGAAGGGGCCAAGTGTCCACAGTTTGGTCTTCCTTTCTGTTCCCACCCCTCCACCTGCCCTTCCACTTATACATCAATTAAATACATCACATTTTTTAGCATAATCTATTATTCATGTTCAGCCTTAGTGTGTTTTGTTTTGTTAGTGGAATCATTTCTGGCATGTTTCAATGCAGAAATCTTTTTCTTATTTTTTACTGTTTAATGAGATTACAGGTATATTTTAACAACCGGGGATTCCCTGATGAATCGTTAAAATCACTGAGTGGGCTAGGAGTTAATAGTAACTTTTCTCAGCACTGCCCTGTTTTCTCTGCCGAATTACAGATTGTTTTTAAAGTAGACCCTGAGTGTGATTGAGTCTTCAGTGGAAAATCAAGTGAGGAAGAGAAAGGCTCAGTAAAAGAAACTCCTGGTAAACCTCTGAACTTTTAGGGACAGTCTACTTAAACTACATCTTCTGTAACTTAAACCTGAGATCAGTGATTTTTTTCTCTACAAGGTAAAACTATCCAGATACTGTATATAGGCAAATAGAAAATATATTTTCAGCAATTGAATGAGTTTCATGGCAAACCATGTATAGATTAGTTGTGGAATCAATTTCTCATGTATGTTTGATTAAAACTATTTAAACTACCTTCCTACAACTAGGTGTCTGTGGAATATCTTAATACAGCAATTGCTTTGATTTTAAAATTATTTCTGGGTATTTTCTTGGAAAACTTGAGTATTATTGATAGTTGTATTTGTACTATATATGACTACTAATTATAGTTGCTTATGTGTTTTAGTTTTTAAAAACTAACTTAATACATTTATTCATTCAGGGAATGCATCTCATGTGCAGATTTCTACTCTTTACTGTTACAATTTTTACAGCTACAACAGCTGTAACTGCTAGAGGAGACAAAAAATGTAGTTCACCTTGAAAATAATCATGGCTCAGGGAAGAAAGAAATTGGGTCAAGCTTAAAATAGATGCAGGTGCAGTGGCAAAAACTTTTAATAAAAAATTTAAAATATTCCTAGCACTGGATTCAAGCTCCTTTTGTTCTCTGGTGGTGATGCATTGTTAGAGTGAGGCTGAGCTGGTGCTTCCCACATTGGCCAAGAGAACTCAATGAAATGGTTTTGCAGCTCTCACTTTGCATCTTCCTTTTCAACTTCAGGGCAATTTCTGCTCATTCTTTTTTTTTGTTGTTGTTGTTTTTTTGTTTGTTTGTTTTGTTTTGTTTGTTTTGTTTTGTTTGTTTTGTTTGTTTTGTTTTACAAGACAGGGTTTCTCTGTGTAGCCCTGGCTGTCCTGGAACTCACTCTGTAGACCAGGCTGGCCCCGAACTCAGAAATCTGCCTGTCTTTGCTTCTGCCTCCCGAGTGCTGGGATTAAAGGTGTGTACCACCACACCTGGCTAATTTCTGCTCATCTTTAAATACATTTGTTAGTTCTTTGGTGATTTTTAGAAATAGCATTTATGCGATAAAATTTTTGTTGTATTACTTTGGCTCATTTTATGTGTAAAATTTACGTTCAACATTTAGCCATTTTCATGAAATCATATTATTAGTAATGAGTTAAATGTTCATAAAGCTTTAATAGTATAGTAGATTTTCCTCTCTGTTGTCACTGGAGAATAAAATATTGAATAAATGAATTTTCTTTAATAAAAGCTTACTTAAATTTAAGCAGAAAACTGTAAAAGTTGAGAAACATTTAATCTGAAATACTTTATACATTCTTCTAGGGAGGCAAAGAATGGCCTGCATTGTTTTCTTATGTCATTTAATATTCGAGTGTCATTTGGAGAAGCTATATAGTCATTGTCTGGTGTCCATTCTCCAATGTAAATGTATCAGGGATTTTCTTATAGCTGCTGCCAGATTTAAGGAAAGAAATGTTGTTTTGGTTTGAAGTTAAGAAGAAATACACACATCATGATGGGGAAGATACTGAGCTATGCTGTTCACCTCTCTCTGGTCCCTGACTGGGGGTAGTGTTTTCACACTTTAGCATCTTGCCATCTCTCCTCTTTTACATCTACAAACCAACGTAAACCCTGCTTCATAATGGCTAGAGAAAACTGCCATCTAAGACTTGGCCTGTTGTTTGATGGGCTTGACCATGTGTTAAGAGGTCGGGGGAATGTGGGAGAGTTTGGGTTCGCATACACTATGTAAGCAGACCTGAGCCATTCTGGAGAGAATTTGCAAGACCAGAGTATCTGGACAGAAATGCAGACTATGGAGGCTGAGCTTATGGGCTTCAGTCAGAAACAAGGACTTACTGGGAACTGCCTTAGTGTTACAGTCTGGCAGGAAACTGGTTTTAGTCTTCAGAAGTTCTGAGAAATTGGGTAGCTGGATTTCAAAACAGTGCACTAATTTGTTAGGCAGGAGAAATGTCAAGACAGTAGATAGTGTTCTCGCCATGTCATGGTTACCACTTATTACTCTTAGCCAGGCCTGCAGTAAGAAAGAACTGCAGGGAGAGCAGAAAGTTAGGGTAAAGGTTGTAAAAAAAAAAAAAAAAAATGGAAGGAAGGAAATGGTTGTAAAAAAAAGTCCAGAGTTGTAGACAAGAAAGGTGTGGAGAAAGTAGCTGTGATTGTTAAAGAAATTAACACCATTAAAGAGAATTGGCCAGCTGTACTTGGAGACAATAGGAAATGTGCCCTGAAGGCAGTGTCCCCCTGGTCTGCAAGCCCTTGACAATGCAAATTTATCTGAAGAAGAGCTGAATTGAAATGCTACATCAGGACTTTCCTGTGGGTTGTAAACTGCCTAGGAAAATACGTTCTCAGACTTATTCTAGAGGGCACTGCATCTCTAGTCCAGTGGAACCATATCCAGCTGACAGGAGAATTTGGCAGTGCTCTCTGTCTGATACTGGTTTTTCTGACCTGGTAGGTGGAAAGTAAAGGAGTCACAGAAGCTTCAATCAGAGTTTCCCAAAGCCACTGAGGACAGGCAGTGTGTGGCAGTCAGACTCCCTGTATTAAGTCCATAAGAATGAAGCTATGGAAGTGAAACTCAAGTGACCACAGAAACCCCAACGTGTTAGAGAGCCTGGGGCATGGCACATCCACTTATGGAAGGCTACAGAATGCAGTCTGATCAAGAGTCTTTTATGTGATGCAGGTAGTGGGGCTTCTCCATGCTGGGAGAGGCTCCGTGAGTCTTCCACTAGTCTCTGAGGATGGCTATGTAGTACCTACAGGATTTGGTGTTTGCTCTGATGGTTTACAGTTTGTACTGCTACAGCCTTTATTTTCTTGTCCTCTCATTTCTCCTTTTAAGAATGTGAATGTTTATTCTGTGTCATTTTACATTAGCATCAAGTAATGTGTGTGTTTGTGTGTGTGTGTGTGTGTGTGTGTGCGCGCGTGGGCATGAATGATGTTTAAGAGATTGCCTTGAATCTCAAAAATACTTCCAAATTTGAATAGCACTAAAATTGTATAACTCACGAGATCTTTAGAGATAGACTAAATGCATTTTGAATTATGAGATTAAAATCATAGATGTTGGGGTAGAATGTTGTGATTTAAGGTTGGGGTGTCAAATTAATGGGGGGTAATATTTATAGTCAACTGAACTAGATATACAATCGTCATGGAACACTGCTGACTGTGTCTACGTGGTCTTTCCAGAGAGGTTTAAGTGAGGGAAGACACTACGGACTGTGTATGGCACCATCCTGTAGGCTGAGATCATAGACTTGAATTGAATATGAAGGAAAAAGCAAAAGCAAGCCACGCACCACATTCATCTCTCTGCTTCCTGACTTCAAATACACACTTACATAGGCTCAACAGCATCTTCTGACAGACTCATCGTTTGAACTGTCTTCTGTCAAAGAAGCCCGCTCCTTGATTTAGGATTTAGAATTAGAATTTTAAAGTCAGAGGCCCATTTATTGTTTTTACTGCTACTTTCTACTAGTCTCCTTACTAGTCCCTGCTAGTAAAATGCCTATATGGGCTGCCTGCTGGTGAACCTCCATTATATGAGGGTGACCACCTGTAGGTTTCTCTGGCTACGATTAAAATGGACAAAAGTGCATTGCCGGGGCTGGTGAGATGGCTCAGTGGGTAAGAGCACCCGACTGCTCTTCCGAAGGTCAGGAGTTCAAATCCCAGCAACCACATGGTGGCTCACAACCATCTGATCACGAGATATGACGCCCTCTTCTGGCGTGTCTGAAGACAGCTACAGTGTACTTACATATAATAAATAAATAAATAAATCTTTAAAAAAAAAAAAAAAAAAAAAAAAAAAAAGTGCATTGCCTCTATATTTTGCAAATTGTGTTACAACAGCAAAGTATATGGTTTGAGCTTCATGTTTATTTCAAGCAGTGTTTTCTAAAACAAAACCAAGCACACTGAAAATATTTAAACCATTCCTTAATGTGCTTTAGTGACATTTGGTTTGAATCTTTTATTTAAAAGTCAGTTTCCCTATTTTGTTTGTATCTGATAGAGATCATCTTTGTTCCAGGTTGTTCTTCAAGAAGAGTACAGGGAAGAAAGAATACATTTTCTTCTTGCCACAAAAGTTCCAGTAGAAGTAGTGTTGGTGCTGCCAGGATATGTCTGTTTCCATAAAACAAGCAGAACAAATTCCATGAATCAAAGCCACTAAGTATAGTTTTCAGAGATGGTAGGACATAGCTATTTTCCCTAGAAAAATATCTCAAATGTAGGCACACCCATTGGCCACTAGAAAAAATGTTCAAATAAATGCTGCTTCAAAGCTGTAGAAATTACTATGGCTATAGTCTTTTTTTCATTTTTTTTTCTATTTTTGACCTCCCACATGCTTTGTTTTTAGATTTGTTGTAGGTTTGAGTCTACAGCAGCATCTACAGGAGCTATGTCTAGGATGACTGATGGCTTACTGACAAACCTGTGGGATCCAAACTGTGGGATTCAAATACGAAACATTTGTAAAATAAATAAGCAGCATGCTTTTGATTAATTGTAGAAAGTGGCAAAATGATGTAGACCTACAAAAGAGGATATTTTTAAACTGTTTTTAACCGGTATTGCTTGAAACCTTCAGTACAATATTATAAACTCTTTTCTTTGGTCTTTCAGATATTTTCAGGTTGCTTTTATCAACATCAGTTGAAGAATTAATCACTTCCAAGTATTAAGTATGTGTGAGAACATACTGAATGTTGGGTTGTAAAAGCAGGAAGGGGAACCACAAAATCTGAACAGCTAAGCTCTAAGCTTCTTTCTTACCTCCAAACTGCAGGGTTCTGGAATTTCTCTTTGAAATACCAACTACTGATGAGAAATGGATTCGATTTCAGATTTACCTGCACATTCACTTTTCCTTTCTGTCCTTGCTAGGAGGCTTTGAGTGAATTAATGAATTTAACACTCAGGTATATGCAGTGCTACGCATTCTTCTTAGTGGGCTAAAGAGCTAACTCTTTGCTAAGCTGCTGTTCATCATGTAATCTAATTTTATCTTTATAACATGCCTCTAAGGCTGAAACTGTTACCTTAGTTTTATAGATGAGTCCTTCAGCATAAGGTAACTTACCAATATCATACAGCTGGACAGTAAACAGAGTCAAACTGTCTCCTTCTCTTAAATACTTAATCTTCCTTTGCATGTAAGTGAATTAATTAATATCTCCTCCTTCCTCTCTCCTCCACTCCCATATGTATATGCATACATGGTGCGCACGCATAGACACTCCATACCACGTTTTGCTCTCTTCACTTCCTCATTGGAAGTTACACACACACACACACACACACACACACACACACACACACACAAGTTTAGCTATCAGTTTGAGAAACATGATACTTCTGCTTTGAAGTATAAGTCATGTAGGCCTTCCTTTGAGCAAAATCAAGCAATTTTATCAGTAATAAAATCATTGAGTCATTAAGACTAAGAATTTATGTAACATTATTTTAAAAAGCTATATAATTAGCTATATAATTATTTACTTCGTAAAGGAAAATTCAGATACCTGGAATATTTTTCTAACAATATAGCATTCATGTACAGATTGATGTACCCCCTTTATTGCAGGAAAATACATATAACTTAAAATGTATATAGTCTCAACATTTATACATATTTTTATTTTATTGTGTATATTAACAACTATTATTAAAAATGAAAAATTGCTTTATAACCACTCTTTTTGATGGAATTTTACCATAGCTTAAGAACTTTACCATTATTAGTTTATTCTCCCAATGGTTTAATAAAAGCAGTAGAAACTTTCCTGAATCACAAATGTAATGCCTTTAACACAAATTTTTGGTCTTCCCAAATAGGGTAGGATATTGAAATTAGACAGTGGGAGATTAATTAATCAAAGATGTATAGTGTGGCTCAAGAAATAATGTCCTAATGTTTTTATTTTATTTTAAAGATTTATTTATTTTATGTATGTGAGTATACTTTTCCTGTCTTCAGACACACCAGAAGAGGGCATCGGATCCCCATTACACATAGTTGTGAGCCACCATGCAGTTGCTGGGAATTGAACTCAGGCCCTCTGGAAGAGCAATCAGTGCTCTTAACCACTGAGCCATCTCTCCATCCCCATGTCCTAATGTTTTAATGCTAGAAACTTGACTTTTAGATGCAAATGTACTTTGTATTACATATACATTTATTGGGAGAAGTGATAACAGGAGAATCAATGAACAGGAAACAACCTTAAAAATGAGGCTAAGTCTGGGGCATCATTATTTCAAGACTGGACATTTCTATGTTATGAGATCCTATCTTAAAAAAGGAAAATTAAATAAGTAAATTAGGTGACCAGTTCAAAGACTATTTAACGAAGTAGCAGATCAAATAAGATCAAAGATCACTCTGTCATGTTCATCACTGAACTAACCAATAAGGATCTCTTCTCTTTTTGGAAAGAATTTTGTCCTTCTAGATAGGACATCAAACTAAGAGTTATGGTTGAAGTAATTTTAGGACCACAGAAAACACATAATATAACAAAATTTATCTATTTTTGTTCAATCTGAAGGTTTGAACAGGCCAATGAGTATTGTCATCATCGAGGCATTTTATGGAGGCTCCCATCGACAGCTGGTAGAGCTGCTCCGAGAAGAATTAGATGACTGCGTGTTGTACACTCTTCCTGCAAAGAAATGGCACTGGAGAGCACGCACAGCAGCCTTATACTTCTCACAGAATATTCCCAGCAGTGAGCACTACAGGTAATGGGTCTCTACTTTGCTCCTAAAGTACTATCAGGTTGTTCTCTCCTGATCCACGTCTTCTAGAATTTCTCTATGGACTTGATAGAAAGAACTTTATAAAATATAGAAAAATTTGAGAAGAAAATACTGATTACATTTTAGGAGGAAACAGGTAATCTTGAATATTTTGGATGTCTCTTATTTAGCCTTTTGTTTTCTTTTTTTTTATATATATATTTGACAATTTTGTATATGCATGCAGTATATTGTGATCATATTCTCCTGTTTCCATTACCCCGTTTCTTACACTTTTCCTGATTGACAGGTAATGAAAAACTGTCTGATAGTGGCTCCCATATCTGATGTTCTTACTCTTCTGGACTCCTCACTGTGGGATTGTATTGGTCAGTTGTGATGAGGGTTACCTGGGTGATATGAACGGAGCTGAAGCAGATATAGGTTGTTGCAGAAAGGGTATTTTAGAAGCAGTAGTGTGTATCTTGGTTCCAGGGCCCAGACCCATCTGCTGCTTCCATAGTGAACCAGCTGTAAGAAAGGCAGACGCTTGAGATTTAAATGTATGTTCTTGCTAGCACTAACTTGAGGGATTTAGAAAGTAAGCTGGTTTATACATGAAAATCATATATTGTCTGTAAAAATTCAGATTCTTAGGCATGATTATATAGTAAGCATCTTAGACAGAAGAATAACCATTTTTTAAGCTATTAAATTCTGTCTCTGGTTTTTAAGGATATGAAAAATTTTCGCTCATGAAGTGTAAGCCGGGGAACCTTTCCCACTATGCTAGTAGTCTTTTGTGTGAGAAAAGAATGTGGCTTTTGATAAAGAGGACAGGCAGAACTGCTGGGTAGGGGGACAGAAGCAGAAGAGGGGTAGGGCAGGGAGGCCAGGTAGAGCTAGATGGGATGCTGAGGGGCTGCTTATGCTGTACAGTTGTTGCCCCGAGCAAGATCCCCAGAATCTCCCGCAAGAAGCTTTACGATCATGAACGATAGTTTTCATCGCCAACTTTGTTGAATGAAGAAAGATTAACAGTACTACCCAGGCATACTTTTAGATATTTCAGCAGAGATTTAACTGAGGAAGGAAGACTCGTCCTGAACAAGGGAGACATCAAGCACTGTGATGGCGACCCAGAGTATGTAGAGAGAGGGAATGCCAGCAGAGTCCTGCTGATGCTCTGTTTCTTGATTCCCGTTCAGCATCATGGACCCAACGCAGCTCCTAGGCTGTGCCATGCTGGCCTGTTGTAAGAATTGGGAATCCAAATTAACCCTTCCTTACTGAAGTTGCTTTCTGTCATGCATTTGATCATAATGACTGGAAATGTAACTAATAAAACAGTACATGATACTTGTATTAACATACTATGTTACTACGTTAGTTAAGTGCTCTGTTCATGTTTTTACATAATAAGTTAAAAAAAAGACAAAATGAATGATAGTTTTGAAAATAGACAAAACTCTAATTGCTATGAGAGATTTCAATACCTTCTCAGAGAAGGAAAGTTGAGATAAGAAGGATGACAGAGAGGGAAGGAACAGACTGTCCCTTTTATCGATAGTATACTTTTTAGACATATCTTAATTGAATAGGTTTCATTATGACATTTTATCCGAAAGACATATACTTTGAACATATAGTTCTCCCCTAACCATCTATTATACCTATGCTAACTCTGGCTGGTTTGCTTCTGTGTCCCTATGTATATAGTAAAATGTAACAAGTTATACATTTAACTGCCTTTATGAAATTAGACAATGCTTCAGAAACAGTTAATCCATTTTCTAGATCCTTTCTTATTGGAAATCCATAAGATTTCTTGTGATTGAGTAAACACAGAGAATTAGTTGGACTTTACAAAGCACTGGAATGTTTTTTGAGATAACTGTGCCGTTTTACTCTGCAAAATGAAAATCTTCATCTGGACACTCAGCCCTTCATCAGCCTCCTGTGATGCTCCTAGTCTTCAGTCCTCGCAGTTGGCCTGCACATCACAACTAAAGTCAAATTTCTAAACCTGAAGCAGCTCTTTTCTTCCCTAATAGAAAACAAAACGTGAATACACTCTTTTACAGAAAGCACTCCAGACGATTTCTACTTAAATTTCCCTCGTTGTGGTAGCAGAGGTTGGCCAACTGGAACTGTAAGCAACATTCAGTAGATGTGGCAAAAGAGATTTAGATCATAAAAGCCTTGGGTCAAAGCCCCTCCCTGGTCATACATGAGCTTTTGAAAATGGCTGTAGTATATAGAAAATACAATATGGAAAATTACCTGAAAGTACAATCTGAAACGGTTTTTGGCATGTTCTTTATTCATAGAGTAGTTGGCATTATACAAAAAGCAAACAAACAAAAAGTTTAGAATGCTTAATAATGCCATTCCAAAATGATATTCAGATGTGTACAATGTGAATCTCTCTGATGTTTGTGCTTGACTAGAGGCAGTAGTAGTCAGTTACTTCTCAATTCATTGGCCTTATACTAGTTGTACTTCTTATGAGGAGAAGTACATGTTATGTTGTATAAATAATTTTGTTATTAGGTAGGGTCTAGCATCCTATAATTTGATAGCTCCACTGATGAGAACTGGCTGACAGATTCCTCATTGCTTGCTTTGTGAACCAACGTCTCTGTTCTGAATGGTCTTATAGCATTTTCTTTTGGTTTGTCTTCATAACTCTTATTTATTGTATCTACCCTGCAAAAACTAGTCTTCTAGATTTGGAAGGGCCATAAGACTTTCTCCATAAAGTTTTATCTCCTTCAAGTCTTTTCTGAATCTTCACTTTAAATATCAGTAATTGATTTTGAAAATGTTGAACACACTAATACAGAAAGAGACTATTTCTGAAAACTAAATAATTCAGTACAATGCAGGTTTGGTCTCTCTTGCTTATATCATCTCTCCATCCATCCTCATTCGTTCAGGTGCTTGCTTTCTTTTTCCATCTTTCTTTCTGTGTCTCCCCCAACACACACACACACACACACACACACACACACGCACGCACGCACGCACGCACGCACGCACGCACGCACGCACATCCTTCCTTCTTTCTCCCTCCCTTTCCCCCTTCTTTCCTATCTCCTTTGCAAAGCTAGAACCTAAACCTGTCCTTTGTCCTCTACAGTATGACTTTCAGGGTTCATATTTTCCACTTATTTCTGTTTTCTGTGTCAGTTCTCTTGACAACTAAAATATTCTGCTCACAGGGTGGAAAAGTTTTCTTTTTCTGGACTTTGTAGTTTGTTCTGCCCACAATCTGTAAGCTGAATAAAGGAAAATACTTTATGTATTTAGTAGTATGTACTGTGAAGCTACAGTTCCCAAGGAGTTCAAACATTGCAGTAGAATTTTAAGTAAATGTTTTTAATATCTTGCTTATTTTAAAATAAAGTATTACAAGTAAGATTTTACACCTAGTTGTTGATTCTTATCAGTGTATGATGTTATTTCTAATAGACTCTGTTTTAAAAACTTCTATTGTAAATCTGCTGTTTGCAATATTTAAAAATTCAAAACCACATTTTAAAGACAAATGGTTTTTTAAATTTACATATACAGATTGAATGAAAGAGTAAAAAATTCTCCTAATGAATGCAAAATTCAGTAATTTTACTTTATAAATATCATATGGTTTTTACATAATATTGAAGTTTTTAGAGCAACTTTAGGGTACTTCTAGTCTATTTTTACATGGTGAGTGTCTTTATCATGGTTAGTCTTCATACCATAGAATAAATACATTTAGGAAATATAAGACTTTAATTATTTTCAACTCCTGCTTATTTGAGAAAGCCTCTTCTTCTTCTTCCTCTTCCTCTTCCTCTTCCTCTTCTTCCTCCTCCTCCTCTTCCTCTTCTTCCTCTTCTTCGTCTTCCTCTTCCTCTTCATCCTCCTCCTCCCCCCTCCTACTTCTTCTTTCTATCCTTCTTCCTCTTCTTCTTCTTCCTCTTTGTCGTCGTCGTTGTTGTCCTCCTCCTCCTCCTCCTCCTCCTCCTCCTCCTCCTCCTCCTCCTCCTTCTCCTTCTCCTCCTCCTTCTTCTTCTCCCTCTCTCTGTCTCTCTGTCTCTCCCTCCCCCCTCTCTCTCTCTCATTTTTTTTTGAGACAGGGTTTCTCTGTATAGCCCTAGCTGTCCTGGAACTCACTCTATAGACCAGGATGGCCTGGAACTCAGAAATCTGCCTGTGCCACCACAGCCCAGCTGCCTTTTCTTCACTTGCCTATGGCTTTAGGCCAAGAAAATATTGAATGGTTTACTCAGATCTGAATCTGAGTCTCTTGCATCCTCTGAAGCCATGCTGTAGACCCTCCCTCTTTTCGTTTACCCTTCCTTCTTATATGCTATCTTTATTTTTATGCGTGTGTGTGTGTGTGTGTGTGTGTGTGTGTGTGTAAGTATATGATGTGTATGCATGTGTACATGTTTATTTATAGTGGTGTCAGGGTTTTACTTCTATCAGATCCTGTTGCTTCTACTGCTTGAACCCTTGGCCAGCGAGCAGCACTAAATCTTTATCCATATCCTTGCTCCAGATACTAGTTTCCCATCTTACCTTCTTCCTTTATCTCAGGTCCCAGCAAAGTCTTACCTTCTCTGGCATACTTTTCTTAGCATTGTATCTGAAATGAAATTTCTATTTCAGCTTATATTTAGCTATCTAAAATATTTTTAATGATTCAGAATTATTTTGATGGCCTTATAATTTTTTTCCTCTCAGTTTTATTCTGGGCTTTATTATGACAAAGACCATATTTGTTATGTTTACATTTTACCCATACTAACACAAATATACTGTCTATCAGGTTAAATACTTGCATAGTAAATATGACTGGATCAGTGAATGAATAGACTTTGAAACAGGAGAATTGATATTGGTGTTCTGAAGTGTGTGTGTTTTCTTCTCTTTCTTTCTCATTTCCTTTCTCTTTTTTCTTTCTTTTTCTCTCCCTCCCTCCCTCCCTCCCTCCCTCCCTCCCTCCCTCCCTCCCTTCCTTGCTATAGGCATTACCATTGTTTCATGTTTGAGACATTTCTTCTATGTAGTAAGTTTTTAAAGACATAGAGTGGCCCATGTTAAAATGAGCTTTTTAGATTTAGGAAACAATTCCAAATGCAGTTTTTCACTTTATGGGTTATATTAGTCATATTATGAAATGACTATCACCTGTTGGATTTTATAAAATTTTATAAATTATAATTTATTATAATTTCTCATTTAAAAATTAAACATTTTTGGAAAAATAATTTCAGCTCAAAAAACTTTTTCACATTTGGCTATGATACTTCACAAAATGTTATACAATTTTGTATTTTAAAGATTTGTGGTTTTAGCAGTGGCCACCCATGAGCAGTGCCTTTTAATAGTACAGAGAATATGTGGATAAGCAAAAGATTAGAATTTGGTCCAGAAAAGTTATTTTGCTTGGCTATTGCTGTTGTTTAAACTTTTGGAAAATGGTTTTAGACAGACATTTTTTGAGTTAGTCACAGATACGACTAGTCACTCTGCATTCTGGAAACAGGTAGAGATGAATGCTGTTCCTTCTTCCTTTTTCCTTCTATTCAGTCACTGATTCTGGTTGATGAAACCTAATGGAATGGTCTTCCCATACCAGTTACCTCAGTTTAGATGTTCATCACCTAGGTGATTGTGGCTCTTACCAAGTTTAGACTCAGTATGAAATGTAACAATGAGACTTTAATAAAGGTGAAACTATGTTTTGCTGGCAGAAACACTATAGTCAAACATGGAAATCTGGCACAATAATACAGAAAGGACAACTGTTGATATAGGCTGAGTTGGAGACCAGTAATGGAAGAAGTGATCATCAGATTCTTAGCATTCTAAATAGTAGTGGGATTTCTGAATGAGAGCAATGACAAATGGGAATGAACTAGGGAAAGAACTAACACGACAAATGAAAATCATTGTTGTGCTTCATTGGTTAGGAATTTCTTGTATCCAAGCCAAAGTAAAATTTAGTGGTTTGTGATTAAACAGTTTGAGATATAAGTTAATTTAGTCAGTGTCATGGAAGTAACAATGAAAATATTTCATTGCCTATAATGTTTTAAAAGTAGATAAGATGAATTGTAGATTATTTTTACTAATTACATTGGCTCATAAGTTTGCTTTGACGGTGTTTTAAAGTACTCCGTGGACCTAAATGTAGTACAACTTTAAAAAGTTCATACAATCATGACTCCTTTCTCTTTTTAAAGAAAATCTTATGCTAACATACATATGCAGCCAATAATGATTCATTATTTGATATTAACTTCTCAGATTTACTACCTTCCAAAAAGCTAGGCATGAAGTGTGCCTTAGAGTTCCTGCATTGTATGTTTCCTCCATGACCGATGAGTGAGTCAGTGTCTGATGTACTCAGAAGACAGTACAGAGAAACGAGGTCTTCCTCAGTGACCTGGCATAGCAGGGAAGCATTTCTGAAAGCATATGACACAAGACACATGGAATAAGAGTCTGAGTGAGAAGGGTGGCTTAGAGACTCAACGTCTAGTCATAGTGATTCTTTTTCCCCTTTCCTCCATTTCTTCTCCACACCCTGTAGGTACTTTTGGGGTGACATTCACTTGAGTCAGACTTTCTAAAGCAGTCAGGTAATGTTTCTCTTTCCTGGAAAGTTTTCCCTAATTGGTAAGGCACCTTTCATTACAGTAGTAGTTCTAAAATGTGTGAGAGAGGATTTTATCCTTATGTTTTTTTGGCAATGTAGAATTGATAAAGGCATTGATTTGTATATAAACTGGGTGTTTCCACAACTTTGGAAAATGGAAGGATCTAAGAATGTGAACTTTAAAACAAAAATAATTTCTTTGACATGAACTTAAATTTAATAGAAAAGTTAGAAGATAAAATCCAGTATCCAGTATAATTGATGGTACGCTTTATTTGTATAATGTGAGCTTGTGCTTGTGTGTTTACGACTTATATTACCAAGGTTCCCATCAAAATGTCATAAATATTGGCCTTACCATGTCACATCCTGAGTATCATTAACTTCTCAAGAGGAAATTTGACTTTTTACTCAGCTCACCTTTGGAAATACACTGTCTACACTGTTTTATAAGAGTACTGTTGCTTGTGTCAGGTGGCCAGTGCTGCTGCTGGGAAGCTTCAGCCATCTGTGAGACATCTTCCAGTATAATGTGGAAGATGCTGTCACTTCTAGTTATGAAGAGTGTATTGGTTTGAATAGGAATGGCCCTCACAGACTTGTATGTGAATGCTTGGCTCATAGAGAGTGGTACTACTAGGAGGTGTGGCCTTGATGGAGGAAGTGTGTTACTGTGGGGGTGGGGCTTTGAGGTCTCCTATGCTCAACTTTGCCCAGTGTGACACACACTGTCTCCTTCTGTTCCCTGCAGATCAAGATGTAGGACTTTCAGTTCCTTCTCTAGCTCCATATCTGCCTGGATGCTGTCATGTTTCCCATCATGATGATAGTGTACTAAACCTCTGAAACTGTAAGCCAGCCCTAATTAAGTGTTTGCCATTATAAGAGTTCCATTGGTTTCTGCTGTCTCTTCACAGCAATAAAACCCAAACTAAGATAAAGAGTTATTGTTTAATAACATTTCATTCCACACACACACACACAGACACACACACACACAGTCAGTTGTTTGCTCATTCACTTGAAGTACTACTGTGTTTGCTAAAAATTCCTTCAGTGATTGGCATTCCTTGGAGCATTCGATAGGTTTTGATGTTCATTACTGAATCTGCTGCCTATTTTACACACTATCTCATAGGAGATGGGAGAAACAAGTGGCAATAGACTTGAAGTCACAGAAGATGAATTCAAAGTCTAATTCTGCTACTAGTCCTCATTAAGAGTTGGTCCATTATCATTTTATAACTTTATCTTCAAATTTTCTTGTGAAGAACAAATAATCTTTCAGGGATGGTCTGGGACCCCTCCCCGCTTGCAGAATTAGGGATTGAATCAGAAACTAGATAGGCTCCCTATTATGGACCCATATCGAGCCCTGTTCTTAGTCTTAAACATTTTATAGGGCTTCTTTGTTGTCCCGAAACTCAGTTTGGAGCTTAGGAAGGCCTTCAGCTTAAGGATTAGTGTCCCAGCTTAAGGATTAGTGTCCCGTGCCAGCCTGCCCTGCAGTTAGAAAGCTGATAGTAAAATATAGTAAAAATTGAACACTTTGAGGTGGAGCATGTGTCCTTGTTATATGATGGAGTGTCTTTTGGAGTATCTTATATGCCCAGGAGCGGTATAGCTAGGTCTTCAGGTAGAACTATTCCGAAGTTTCTTAGGAATCTCCAGACTGATTTTCAAAGTGGTTTTCCTAGCTTGCAGTCCCACCAGCAATGCTTCCAGTTTTCCTCTTTCTCCACATCCTCACCAGCATTTTCTGTCACCTGAGTTTTTGATCTTAGCCATTCTGCCTGGTATGACATGGAATCTCAGGGTTGTTTTGATTTGCATTTCCCTGATGACTAAGAATGTTGAACAGTTCATTAGGTGCTTCTCAGCCATTCGGTGTTCCACAGTTGAGAATTCTCTATTTAGCTCTCTACTCCACTTAAAGCTTTGGTGTTCTGTTCAGGAATTTTTCTCTTGTGCCCATGTGTTCAAGGCTCTGCCCCACTTTCTTGTCTATGATTTCAGTGTATCTGGTTTTATGTGGAGGTCCTTGATCTACTTGGACTTAAGCTTTGTACAGGAGATAGGTATGGATCAATTTGCATTGTCCTACATGCATACTGTCACTTGAACCAGCACCATTTGTTGAAAATGCTGTCTTTTTTCCCCTGGATGGTTTTAGCTTCTTTGTCAAAGATGAAGTAACCATAGGTGTGTGGATTCATTTCTTG
This sequence comes from Mus musculus, assembly GCF_000001635.26. Classification (NCBI taxonomy): domain Eukaryota; kingdom Metazoa; phylum Chordata; class Mammalia; order Rodentia; family Muridae; genus Mus; species Mus musculus. The sequence continues at coordinate 44,816,476 of NC_000068.7, read as the reverse complement.
GTCTTCAATTCTATTCCATTGATCTACCTGCCTGCCACTGTACCGATACCATGCAAGTTTTATCACAATTGCTCTGTAGTACCTCTTGAGGTCACGGATGGTGATTCCCCCAGATGGTTTTTTTTTTTTTTTTTTTTTACTGTTAAGAATAGTTTTTGCTATTCCTAGTTTTTTGTTTGTTTGTTTTTTTTGTTGTTGTTGTTGTTGTTGTTATTCCATATGAATTTGAGAATTGCTCTTTCTAACTCTAGGAAGAATTGAGTTGGACTTCTGATTGGGATTGCATTGAATCTGTAGATTGTTTTTGATATGATGGCCATTTTTACTATATTAATCCTGCCAACCCATGAACATGGGAGATCTTTCCATCTTCTGAGGTTTTATTTGTTTTCTTTCTTCAGGAATTTGAAGTTCTTGTCAGACAGATCTTTTACTTGCTTGGTTAGAGTCACACCCAGATATTTTATATTCTTTGTGAATATTGCAAAGGGAGTTGTTTCCCTAATGTCATTCTCCTCCTTTTTATCCTTTGAGTAGAGGAAGATTTGTTTGAGTTAATTTTATAGCCAGCCACTTTGCTGAAGTTGTTTATCAGCTGTAGGAGTTCTTTGGTAGAAATTTTGGGGTCGCTTATATATTCTATCATATCATCTGCAAATAGTGATATCTTGTCTTCCTCCCTTCCAATTTGTACCCTCTTTGATCTCTTGTTGTCTAATTACTCTGGCTTGAACTTTAAGTACTACATTGAATAGGGAGAGAGTGGGCAGCCTTTTCTTCTCCCTCATTTTAATGGGATTGCTTTGTGTTTCTCCCCATTTAGTTTGATGTTGGTTATTGGTTTGTTGTATATTGCTTTTATTATATTAAGGTATGCACTTTGAATTCCTTATCTCTCCAATCCTTATTGTGTGAGGTTCATATGTATTTTGATCTTTAGTAACACTTTTTTTTACAAATATGGGTGCCCTTGCATTTGGTGCATAGATGTTCAGAATTGAGAGTTCATCTTGGTGGATTTTTCCTTTAATAAGTATGTAGTGTCCTTCCCCCTCTTCTTTGATAACTTTTGGTTGAAATCTATTTTAGTGGGTATTTGAATGGCTACTCCAGCTTGTTTCTTGGGACCATTTACTTGGAAAATTTTTCCCCATCCTTTTACTTTGAGAGAATGTCTGTGTGTGACTCTGAGTTGTGTTTCCTGCATGCAGCAGAATGGTGGATCCTGTTTACATATTAGTATGTTAGCCTATGTCTTTATTGGGGGGATTGAGTCCATTGGTGTTGAGAGATATTAGGGACCAATGGTAGTTGCTTCCTGTTATTTTGGTTGTGAGAGTTTTAATTATGTTTGTGTGTTTCTCTTCTCTTCAGTTTGTTGTGAAAGCATTAACATTTTGCTTTTGGGGGTGTGTTTTCCCTCCTTGTATTGGACTTTTCCTTCTTATTATTCTCTGTAGGGCTGGATTAGTAGAAAGATATTGTTTAAATTTGGTTTTATCTTGGAATCCTTTGGTTTCTCCATCTATGATAATTAGGAGTTTTGCTGAGTATTGTAGTTTGGGCTGGCATTTTCTTGTTCCCTTAGGGTTTGTATGGTATCTGCCCAGGATCTTTTGGTTTTTATATTCTCTGTTGAGAAGTCTGGTGTAATTCTGAAAGGTCTGCCTCTATATATTATTTTATCTTTTCCCCTTCTTTCAGTATTCTTTCTTTGTTCTGTGCATTTGGTGTTTTAATTATTATATTATATGAGAAATTTCTTTTCTGGTTCCATCTCTTTGGTGTTCTGTATGCTTCTAGTATGTTTATGGGCATTTCTTTAAGTTAGGGAAGTTTTCTTAATATAATTTTGTTGAAGATGTATGCTGGCCCTTTGAGTTGGGAATCTTCACTCTTTTTTATACCTATTATTCTCAGGTTTGGTCTTTCATTGTGTCCTGGGTTTTTTGAATGTTTTGAGATAGGAGCCTTTTTGCTTTTTGTATTTTCCTTGACTGTTGTGTCGATGTCTTCTCTTTTATCTTTTGCGGCCGAGATTCTAAAGTCTAACTCCTATATTCTGTTGGTGATGCTTGCATCTGTGACTCCTGTTTTTTTTCCCTAGGTTTTCTTTCTCCAAGGCCGTCTCTCTTTGAGTTTTCTTTAATGATTCTACTTCCAGTTTTAGATCCTGGATGGTTTTGTTCAATTCTTTCACCTGTTTGATTGCATTCTCCTGTACTTCTTTAAGGGTTTTATGCATTTCTTCTTTAAAGACTTCTACTTGTTTACTTGTGTTCTGCTGTATTTCTTTAAGGGAGTTCTTTATGTCATTCTTAAAGTCCTCTATCATCTTCATGATATGAATGTATATATATGAATATTGTTTTATGGGTGTGTTGGGGTATCCAGATTTTGCTGTGGTGGGAGAATTGGCTTCTGATGTTGCCAAGTCAAATTGGTTTCTGTTGCTTATGTTCTTAAGCTTGCCTCATTGCCATCTGGTTATCTCTGGTGTTATCTGGCCTCTCTGACTCTCTGTGGAGCCTGTTGTTCCTGTGAGCCTGGGGAGTAGAGCTTTAACTGAGCTACGTGGGCTATGTGGGATCCAGTCCTGCACTTGGGCTTTGCTCCTGGCAGGCACAGGTGCGACCTGGAAGGTGCACTGGTCTCTGACTGGGTGGGAATCTGCTTCCCTGGGTAATGGGGGTCCTGCTATGCTGGGTCTTGGGGCGGGGTTTAAGGTCTCACCTGTGAAGCTGGATCCCTCTGAATACCTGTGGAGTTGAGCTGCAACTGTGGTGTATACTGTGTGGGATCGGGTCCAGCACTGGGTCTCTGCTCCTGATCTGCACAGGTGGAATCGGTAAGGCGAGCAGGCAATAACCAACTTTGTAATATACAATAGATATTTTTGTTTTTAAAACTCAGGAAAATAATCATGTGAGTATTTGAACATGAAGAAATTTCTAACAATTTTAAATAAGAAGAGCAATAACTAAATATCCTAATTACCAAAATATTAGAATATTGAGTTAAATTTTCTAATGTATCTTGTTGAAACGAATACACATTTTGTTAAACCCAGCGTGAGTTATGTTTTTGTTAGCAAGAGAATTTGTAAAGAGAATATTAATTAGGACTCTCCTGTCCTCTGTGTCATGCTCTGCACTCTTGGTACAGACTACTCAGATTGACTGTTTCACCTTACCTGGGAATTAATAACTTTCAAATTCATTTCTAATTCACAAGTTTTTGGATATATATGGTATAGTGTGACATTTTCCTCACTTCATACATTACAGAAAACACAAGCTAATTTGCATATCTATCATTTCACCAATTCTTTATTTTTTAAGGTAAGCATGTTAACAATCAGCTTCCCTCCTTGGTTTAAACAGTGATTTATTGTTAGATGTGAGTACCATGCAGTGCAATAAATATCTTATAGTTTGTATTCTGTCTAATTGAAACTATATTTGGTCATGTGCATATCTGTCTCTGTCTTTCTGTATCTCTCTCTCCCCCATTCCTCCCCGATTCCTCCCCTCTTCCCCCCTCCCTTCCCTCCCTTCTCCTCCCCGTTCCTCCCTTTCTCTCTCTGTGCATGCCTGTGTTTGGATACTTTGGTAAAATTGAAATAAACTTCCAATCTTGTTCCATCTTAAATCTTAGTAGCTTCTTCTTGTCCTAGTTTATACTGAATCCTGTGCTTTCTGATTTTAGTTCTACACATTGTATTATGGATCTCAAAGTCTCCAAATCTAAAAAATAAGATATAATATTAATGCAATTGTTACTTGTATAAAACCCAAGTAATTTCATACATTCCTGAAATATATCAAAGTTTAAAATGCTATGTTTGCTAGAAAGTACTGAGTAAATAATGTGACTCTCTTGTCGTTGTACAAAAGGGCCCATGTGTTATATATTCAGTGGTTGCTCTGTGCAAGTGTTTTCCTCCCAGAGATGAATGGCTAGTTGCTATTGATATACGGCTCACTGAGTATATTTAATGCTGTACACAGCTCTTAGTATATCCGATCTAAAGCCTCACTGCATTGTGTGCACGACCCACATCTAGTGCAGCAGTGCAAGTCCTGCTCATGACATTTTATCATTGTAAGTTCAAGATTTCAAGTATAAATATAACTCAGCAATTCTGTTGCTTTGTTTCATTTCCTGGGTATTTTCTTTCCTATTGTTTTGTAACCTTTAAGACGATATTTATAGAAATACAAGACATTCTTGCTACACAAAAACTTATCAAATGGGCTCCATAACTTTCTTATTAAAGGAAGTTCTAATCAGAATGATTTTTACTACTGATTTTCACAGTAAATCAGAGCACAGGGATACTGTCTTATTTATATTTATGTTTTTACTGAGTGATTTCAATATTCCAATGGAATTTGATTTTGGATTATCTGGCTATGCTTTGACCCTTATTTAGGTATTGTTATAAGGCCATTAATTTTCTCTAAGTTATTGCATGGAAGATTACACTGATTGGGGGTCACATGGCTTATTTCCAATGAATCAATGAGTAGTTAGTGGTTAAGTCTGAGGTTTGTTTCTTCGTTCAAAAGCATAACTTTTCAGTATCATAAATGTTTTAATATTAATAGTATTGGCTTTTGCCCCCCCCCTTTTTTTTTTTTTTTGCTTTACTAAGAGTACCGGGAATTTTTAATGAGCTTATTTGACAAACCATCTCTAATGTGGTTATGTAAATTATTATTAACGCAAAGACCCATATTAGGAGAGCTTATTCTGTCAAAAAAAGTGGAGACTAGAAGTTCAAAATCATGTGTTTGTTGGACAAAACTCTTCCAAGGCTCTAGGATAGAATTCTTTCCTGCCTCTTAGAGCTTCTCCAGTTCTTGGGAGTCATCAGGTTGTAGCTACATTATTTCAGTCTCTATGTCTGTTGTCAGGTGCTTTGTATTTAGTTTATTACCACAGCAACAAAAGGTGACTGCATGCTAATCTTATGGATAACTGTCTTCTGAGAGGTAGGGGAAAATGTTAACCATTTGCCCATTAGTATAAACTCTTAACCTGTGCTAGCACTCTATTCTTAATAGTATTCTTAACTATCAGTGTCTTACATTAAGATGAAATGACAGCAGCTTAAAATTGTAAAATTCTAATCAAGCTGCTCTCATTTCACAGTTGAGGAGAGTGAGGTCAAATTGTTGAAAGCATGAGGAGATTGTGTGGGTCCTCTTTGTTTAGAATTGAAATCTGTAAAATGAATTTAATGTTAGCAAATTTAACATTACTTAGGATCTATTAGGAAAAATCAGTGATAGGCTTCAAAGAAATCCTGGAAGAAGTTTGAATGATTTCAGGAGAAATGTAAGGCGGGATCAGTCCTGCAGTAGGGCCCTCGTGTCCTGAGTGCAGGTGGGAGGACAAGCGCAGATATCAGGGGGCAGGTCCAATCTAGCAGTGGCGTGGCTAGACTTTGTTAATGACAGTTTGAAGAGTAATATCTCATTCGAAATCAAGTATAAGGTAAACTCTTACAAATCTATGAAATAGTTTGCCAAACCAGTTCATCCCATTGCTTCTTCCTCTAGATGCAATTTTAGCTTTGTTTTTCAAGAAGTGCAGTTGCTTTACAATTATAGTCTCTAAAAACCTTAACTTGTAGCTACTCAGTGCCTAATTTCTCTATTTTCCTTATTAAGAGTATTGTATCTGGAGGCTTTCAAATCTCAAAATGATATTCATACCTCAGATTTCCTCTACATGGATTAAGGTTGTATGTTTCTAGTTAAATCACTTATGATTTCCAAAAGACAACTTGATCGACAGGGTAATTCAGTATTTCTATTAGCTGTGGTGGTCCTCTGTTTTCTTTCTTTTTAATTAACTAATGAATTTCTTCTTTTTTATTAATCATTTTATTCATTTATATTTCAAACGATATCCCCCTTCCCGGTTTCCCCTCCACAATCTCCCCATCCCATGTCCCCTCCCCTTTGCTTCTCCACCCACTCACCCACTCCCACCTCACTGGTTCAGCATCCTACGCTGGGGCATCAAGCCTCCACAGGACCAAGAGCCTCACTGCCCATCTCCCAGTCACCCCCCCCCCCCCACAATCCTTCTCCCATACCCACCTCCCATTCTCCTATGAGCTGTTGGGTCTCCCCTGGGTATCCCCATACCCCAGCATTCCAAGTCTCTCTGAGACTAGGTGCTTCCTCTCCCACTGAGGCCAGACAAGTCAGCCCACCTAGAAGAACATATCCCACATACAGGCATCAGCTTTTGGGATAGCCCCTTGAATAACTTTTTGGGATAGTTCCATCATTTGGGACCCACATGGAGACCAAGCTGCACATCTGTTATATATGTACAGGGAGGCCTAGATCCATCTATGCTGTGTATGTTTTTTGATTTGTAGTTTAGTCTCTGAGCATCCCAAGAGTCCAGGTTAGTTGATTCTGTTGGTCTTCCAGTGGAGTGCCTTACTCGTTAGAGGCTGCAGTTCTTCCTTTTATTCTCCCATAATAGTCCCCAAACTCCATTCACTGTTTGTCTATGGGTATCTGTATCTGAGTCAGCTGCTAGGTGGAGCTTATCATAGGACAGCAATGTTAGACTCCTGTCTATAAGCATAGCAGAGTATCATTAATAATGCCAGGAATTGGTGTTTGCCCATGGAATGGGTCTCAAATTGGGTCAGTTATTGTTTGGCCATTCCCTCAGTCTCTGTTCCATCCCTAATCCCTGTGTTTCTTGTAAACAGAATAAGATTTGAGTTAAGACTTATGTGGCTGAGTTGGTGTTCCTAAAGCTTCACCAGTGTTCCTGCCTGGCCACAGGAAGCAGCCTCCCTAGGCTCCATTTTTCCATTGCTGTGAGTCATAGCTAAGGGCACCCATATTGATTCTTGGAAGCTTCCCCTATTCCAGGCCTATGTCTCTTCCTGGAGATACCACTACCCCCCCATCAGTCAGTTGCAGATTTCCATTCATTTTCATGACCATCTGGCTATCTCCCCACTTCTCCTCCCCACACCAGACCTCTGAACCTTCCCCACTTCCCTACCTTCTCTCCCACCCAGTACCCTACCTTCATCTGCCTTTCGTGACCACCCATTTCACCTTCAAAGTGAGGCTCATGAATCCTACATTGTGCCCTTCTTCCTGTCCAGCCTCCTTGGGTCTATGGAGTATAGCATAGGCATCATGTATTATATGACTATATCCACTTTGGGACTGTGTTATCTCACACAATATGATATAGTCTCAAGATCCATCCATAGTTTAGCAAGTGTCTTTGTGGTATGTGGAACATCTTTTGGGTATATGCCCATGAGTGGTATAACTCGGTCTTTAGGTAAAACTATTCTTAGTTATCTGAGAAACAGCCAACTTGATTTCTAAAGAATTGTACAAGTTTGCAATCCCACTAGCAATGAAGTGTTAGTCCCTGATGAATGAATGAATGAATGAATGGGGTCCCCTTATTCCCAATCGTTGCCAGCATGTGCTATCTTTTGAGTTTTTGATCTTAGCCATTCTGATGGGATTTTTTGATTTGTATTTCATGATGACGAAGGACTTTGAACATTTCTATAAGTGCTTCTTGGCCTTTTTAGATTTCTCTGCTGAGAATTCTGTTTAGCTCTGTGCCCAATTTTTAAATTGGGTTATTTGGGTTGTTGGTGTTTAACATGAGTTCTTTTTAAATTTTTAGATATTAGGGCTGTTTCAGATGCAGGGATGGTGAAGATCCTTTCCCCAGTATGTATGCTACCATTTTGTTGAATTGACAGTGTCCTTTGCTTTACAGAAGCTTTCCAGTTTCATGAGGTCCCATTTATTAATTGTTGATCTTAGAGCCTGAACCATTGGTGTTCTATCCAGGAAATTGTCTCATGTACCATTGCATTCAAGGCTACCTACTCTCTCCCTGTCTATTCAACATAACACTTGAAGCTCTAGCCAGACCAATAAGAAAACTAATTAGATCAATGGGATACAAATTCAAAAGGAAGTCAAAGTTTCAATATTTGTGGATGATATGATAGTATACATAAGCAACCACAAAAATTCTACCAGAGAACTCCTACAGTTGATAAACACATTCAGCGAAGTGACTGGATACAAAATTAACTCAACGGTATCGGTAGCCCTCTTTTATACAAATGATAAACTGGCCAGGAAAGAAATTGGGGAATCAACACCTTTTACAATAGCTGTGAATGATATAAAATATCATGGTGTAACTCTAAGCAAGTGAAACATATTTATTACGAGAACTTCAACTTGATTTTAAAGTCCCTAAAGAAAGAAATTGAAGAAGATATCAGAAGATGGAAAGTTTTCCCATGCTCATGGATAGATAGTAAAAGCCATCTATAGATTCAATACAATCCCCATCCAAATTTCAACGTAATGTTTTATAGACCTTAAAGAGCAATTCTCAACTTCATGTGGAAAAAATAATAAATCCAGGATAGCCAAAACAATCCTGAATAATAAAAGAACCTAGGGAAGATTCTCTGACCTCAGGTTACAGAAAAATAGTGATAAAAACTGCATTGTGTTGGTACAGAAACAGGCTGGTTGATCAATGGAATCGAATCTAAGACTGAGAAATAATCCCACACACCTAAGGACACTTGATTTTTGATAAAGAAGCCAAAACCATACAACTGGAAAAAAGAAAACATCCTCAACAAACGGTGGACTAAACTCAACTGAACTAACTGTATGCCAAGAATGAAAATAGATCCATATTCATCACCCTGCACAAAACTCAAGTCCAAGTGGATCAAGGACCATACTCTAAAACTCATAGAAGAGAAAGTGGGAAATACCCTTGAACACAGTCTGTTTTCTAGGCTTGTCATGGCTTCAGCTACTTGGTAGCTTTTCTAGCTTCTGGTAAACCAATGTCTCAGAGCATCTGAAAACCACTGAGAAATTCCAACACTAACTTTTACCCATTGCTTTGGTACTGTCCTGGCAAACACAGACAGGCTGTGTGCCATTTGAGCAAATCGATCAATCTGTATGCTATTTTCTACAGCTAACTGTGTACATCTGTAGCCTCATCTTACGATACATATGATACATGATCAGTCTGTAAATTTTTGTCCTAACACTAAAACTAAAAGCAAAACAAAAATCAAGTAAGGAACCTTCCCTTTTTGTGCTTTAGTTTACATAGCTCTTTCCTTGGCTTGGAGAGGAAAATGGCTGACTACCAGGAAGTCTGAAATTATCTCTTCCTATTTGCATCAAGAAAATAGCCAATTTTATTTTTAAAAATTGTTTTATTATCAGACCTAGATTTATTTTCTAAATACTAAAACATCTCAGTAGATACAAAAATGTAATTGATGCGTTTTTATCTTATCATTTATTTATAAGGTGATATATTGTAGACTGTATTTAAGTAATAGGAACAAATATTTTAATTCTGAAAGAAAAATCTTCAAATTTCGTATTGATGTATATCATCCATATTTATTAAGCAGTAGCCAAACACAATACATATTTGCTAGTATGCATGGCTAATTGTGCGTCTGTAACAATATAATTAAACTACTGTCTTCCCACTCTTGTACGCTGTAATGTATCTAAATTGTATAACTAAAATTGAGCTATTTATTTATTTTTGTGTGTATGTGTGTGAGTGCAGGCACATGTGTGTCACAGTGAACATATACATATGTCAGAGGACAACTGATGAAGGCTGATTAGGATACTGATCTGTGAGTATAGCAGCATGTTGCCTGGAGCCATTTTATTATTATGTTCCTTTAGCAGAAGAGTTGTAGTTGATTTTTTCCCCTTAGTACATGGCCTATGTATTCTCAAGTTCTTGGCCACCCAAGTAGTAAAAGTTTCAAACATTAGCTCTTGGAACTGTATTCTCTGTGATTTCCAAACAGGTTTATTATTAGAATAAATTTAGTAAGATGTGGACATAGGAGGTTACCTACACTAGTTCAAAAGTAACTTCTGTCTAAACTATCTTTCTAGTGTGCCTGATGGAAAAGTCAAGAGAACCATCAATTATACTTTATTAGGGGATCCACATCTGTTTGCTTTTAAAACGACCACTGACAGACCCCCCTGTCAGTGACTGTGAAATAGTATGAAAAATAGATTACTTGTATCCTAATGTACTCTTAGTAATGCTATTAGTTAGCAATTAGATTTGTTGTAATTATTAAGGTTTCTGAATCTTAGTTTTCTCATCACGTAAAATGGGGTGGGGTTAATATTCTCTTCACTTTTGGTGTACTGTGAAGATGAACTAACCCAAATGAGATCAAGTATCCAAGAATCCTAGCAGAGCAGCACACTGTTGTCCCGTAAGTGCTCCAATTTTACACCTCTCTTTCCTTTCCCCACAACCTTATTCCCTCTTTTTACATCCCCTTCTCCCAATGGGGACAGCATGGCTATGCTCATACAGCTGGTGTACAGGTGTGCAGCACCACTCTCTGCTTAGTAGTTCTGTACATTTGTCCAGTACCGCACAGTTTCTCACAGATAGTATCACTGTAGTTTCTAATGAACATTCAAGAGGTAAGGAAAAGTGATACTGTTAAGGAGGAGCTTTTCAGTCCAGTGTCTTATGCAGTAATCCAAGGGGATCGTTTCCCATTCTTAGACACACACAGTAGCTTTCCCCATTAAAAATGTCCTTTATGTGTATGAGTATTTTGTGTGCATGTATGTTCACCATGTGAGTGCCTGGAACAGGAATTACAGTTGGTTTGAAATGCCGTGTATACTAGGACTTAAACCTAGGCCCTCTGAGAGAACGGCAAGTATTCTAACTAACCACTGTGTTATACATCCTTCCCCAGGTATCCATGATACAGAAACATATAATTTCCAGTTTCTTAACATCCTAGCTGTAAGTACTTGTGGTTAGGGAGCAAGTGCTTCATTGAAGTTCCTGGAGCATTCACGCTTGTATGCAAATGAAATCACATATTCAAAAGGCTTTGGAAAATAATTTAAAGCCATAAGCAAACATAAACTTGAATATTTTTTTACTTATTTAGATACAGCTTTATAATATTTATAGTTTCTTTGATGATAACTAGAAACTAGAAAAATAGTCACTTCCATAAAAGAAAGTAAAACCTTTTTGAACCATTTTTTTTTTTTTGCTTTAGTTGTTGTGTTAATTTCATTAAAAAAAAAGCCTTTAGCAGAAAATTCTTTGCTTCTACTGAGGACTTTGTTGAAGAATTCCTACGTGTATCATCTCACCTTAGTTTTTGTTAGAGGAATTTATTTTATTAACCCGTGATGAATATGACATTTTAGCTATTATATTACTATAGCACAGCGTGAGATAATGTTTCTTTTTAAAAGCTGTCTAAATGAAGTCTTTCCAATAATTGTTAACAATCTTATGAAATTCTGTTAGAAATACATGGAAAGTGTTGCACTTTGATGCCATACCTGGATGTGAGGAGAGAAATGTTGGCTCATGTAAGAATTCTGTATAATGTATGTTCAGCTTAATCCACCTCCTTCACATCCTCCAATGTAAAGTACTTGCACAGGTGTTATTAATAAAAAGTAATAATAAAAACTCTTCTATTTTAAATAAGGATGCTATTCTCCCAGCTTTGAAGCTTGCACATACTCTCTAACTTATCCCAGCTTTTGCTCATCTGGTCTTTAAATGGCTCCTTTCATGTGGTTGGCCCACGAGCCGTGCGTACTGCCGTTCAATCACGCCACTGTACATTGCCATCATGAGGGTGGTTTGCATGATTTGCATTTCCTGTGCTGTTTGAGCTTCAATGAGCTCCAAGCACCACGTAGAAGAAACCACTGCCAAATAATGCAATGATTTTAGTCAAACCAGATGAGCTTGTACTGAAGTCAGGCTACCAAGTCAATTGGGGGTTGGGAGGTGTTGTCAGGATATCCTGCTTAAAAAGTGTAGTTCAAGATGTCCACACATACAAGATGTAAGTTCTTGAACAAGTTTGGTCCTGCAGTGGAAGCGAGTTACTTTTGGGATATGAAACTGAGGATTTGAAATAACTATGTGTACAGTGTTCTTAGAAAATCCAGTTTTAAATTTTAGTTGTAAAATGCTGGCAATATAACTTTTTTTTTATTGTGACAATAATAGATTTTAGTGATATTAATTTCCCAACTATAAATTATGAAATTTAGTTGTAATTGAATTATACACATTGGTTACTTGTCCCCTTGTCCTTCAACAGAAGACCACTTACATTGTATTAAAAAATGATCAATAAAAGCTGACCCAAAGTAGTACAAAATGGCATAGTAATGGGTAATGAAAAGCTCCTAATGTGGGAAAGAAAAAGAAAACATTCGTCAGTACTAGTCTTCATGAAAAACATAGACAGATGGGAAGGCAGACCTATATGATGCTATAAATAGACGAATATTCATCTTGTAAGGATTTCAAACAAATTTTGAAAGAGTCATTGAAATTTTAAAAGCATATCATGTGCTTATAAATATAGTGTATTTATTCTGTTCACCTGATACCTAACCTCTAAATTGTTATTAAAATATTTTATCAATATTAAAAACATATACTAAACTTATTCATAGTTCAGCAATTCTAAGATGAATTTCACTATTAGCTGTGTATATTTTTTTCTTAGGCATTTAGGACTCAGACATTGTGTTAATAGTGCTTATAAGAACGATTTCTGTAGAAATCTTGTTAACTGTTGATTGATAATAGTGTCAAAGATTTCCTATTTTCTGTATATACAATTGAAGACTATTTATGCTCATAAAAATATACTTGACAAAATAACTTTGAATTTTTCAATTCCTTTGATTACCTTTTAGTGATGGACTGACCAGTGCTTCTTCATTCATGTTGTATAGATAGTGTACTGGTGAAGCTTTTAATTGACAGGAATTTATTGTAAATTAAAACAGTATGAAATACTCATGACTGCATCTACTCTAATGTGCTTTTAACATGTTGCATGCATTACATACAATTCTAAGAACTTTTTTTTATTTGTGGTGGATGCTGGTCTATTTAAGGGCCAGCTTTAAATTTTATCTATATTTTGTTTGATAATTTTCAATTTAAATATAAAACTATCTTCAAAATGGTTTTTACCTGATGCTTAGTTTGGCTCTGTTGGATTGTTATTACATTATCTGCCATGGAAATCTTTCTCTAGGCATTAATTGCATTCAGTCTGAAAAAGTGATACTTGTTTTCCTAACTTGTCTCATGCTCAGATTGGTGTGTGCAGTGATGATGGTTTTACAGTAATTGCATAAATATTACATAGCTGTTCAAAGTATTGTTGTATTAGGTGACCTAGTGTTTAGAACATGTCATCAAAACAAACAGTTTTCACCTCAGAGAAATAAAAGTCTTCATTTATTGTGGAGCCAAGTGCGAGCAACTGTGGCCTGGGAATATGCATGTCAGTCACCCCAAGCAGAATGATCAGACAAAGAAGCAGGGTTTTTGAAGGTTTTTGTCTTTTGTTTTTGGTTGTTTTGTTTTGCTTTATTTTATTTTATAGAAGAAGGACAAATAATGTTATATAAATGAAAGCATTTTTAAAAAAAGCTATTGTCAGAAACAGACATGCAGCCCTAGTTGTGCAGAGGAGGCAGTCACAACACAATGGGGAGGCGCTGCTGCATGCCCCAGGTGCCATCCGATGCCATTCCTAGATACTGAGTTTGTGGACGCTAATGGTCCATTGAGATAATAAAGGTATGGATTTGTTAATCACAGGAGGCTAGGCCCAACACTGAGCTAGGCATGGAATTAGTATTTAAGGGGCTAAAACTAACCCAAGTTAAATTATAATTAGGCCTAAAACTTGCAAGGTTCCAACCTCTCTGCATCTCTGCAGTTTTATTGGGTCAGTCAGTCTTTGTAAACACAGCTTCTTCCCAAGTATTTACAGTTACAAACATTACCTTAAATTTTAATGATTTGTGTTTTGTGCAGATATATTTGAGAAGAAGTAATATTGGAACAATTTTGAATATTTTCTTGGTTACTGCAATGATATTCTTGACTGTAAACTTTATTACATCTGTAATTAACTAAAAACCAAGAAGCTTTGTATACCTGTGAGTGAATTTTTTATTATGTTATTTGAAGTATCAAGACCCATTTCGAATCCAGATCTTTTGTGGTAGGCAGGCCCATCTTTAATCTGGGCATGACTTCTGCTGGCAGCCTATGTAAAGGTCATGGAAGTGGGAAGCTTTCTCTCTGCCTGTTTGTTATCACTAGCAAGTCTATTCCTTCTCTAGCATTAAAACCTGCTTCTTCCAGATTTTGGCATATTCTGAAGACCAGCTCAGATAGCTAGACTAGTGGTCTGAACAACTACTGAATGTTTGACCCTTTAATTCAGTTGTTATTTCATTAGCTGGACAACAGCCTTTAAGCCTTTAATAAATACCCAATATATATTGATTATATAAGCTCTATTTCTCTAGGAAACCCTGTATAATACAGTGACTTCATTTGTTAGAAAGTATTCTTTAATCTAAAAATTATCTTTTTAGCTGCTTAATACCATTGGGAGAAAGAAAGCCATTTTTTTCATTACTAGTCTTTAATTTATTAAACATTTGTACAATGAAGTTTACGCATAGATTATGAACACCACTGGCACACAATTTTTCTGACCTGACAACATAATCTGTATTCCTGTTGCATTCCTAGCAAATGTGTTTATAAAGATTCCAGCAATAATAGTCTTATGACTAAATAAGAAACAGAACTAAAGTTATGAGCCAAACAGATACATATCAGTTTCCTTGAGTTTAATCTGATTAAAATATGGATCTCAAAATCATTAAATAGAATGTCATGTTAGAGAGGCAATGTGTGATAAATATAGTTCGTGACAGGAAGCTGTTATTAGATAAGCATTACTGGTGACTCTGTTATGGAAATTTCCTTGTAATTTAGTTAGGGTTCCCCTCAGTACATCGCTGTACTTTTGTTCTTTAATATCAAATAGATCATTTTCTGTTAAATGTAAGGCAATTTTCCCACTTCTAAATATCTCACACTGTATTGTCATCACTAATCAAACAAGTCATGCAGGAACTAGCTCTTTATTTCAACTAGGAAAACTAATATGCAGCATAAAGAATTCATACTGTTCGTTACATAATAGGTTCTATAACATCATAGCTAAACCTACTTCACCTCTCACAAGAATAGTTGTCTTCCCTCCTCTGTTTTTAAATGAGAAGGATGTCTATTTGGTTAAACCCCGGATAACTGAAACCTATCTAAGCGTGGTAACTATGTGAAGTAAAACACCTCAAGAATTTCACATCTAACTTTATTAGCATCACAGCATCTTTAATGTTTACTTTGAAGAAATACACATAGACCATTGACCAATGTGACTTGTTTGTATGTAGCCAATCTCTGGACAGATCTCTACCTTAATTATTTTTAAGATTAGAAGCAATATTTGGAAATAATATTTGTAAAAGACACGAAGATTATTTGGCTGACTTTCGTCTTTTTTTTTCCTCAATTTTGTTTGGTTTTGGTTTTTCTTTCTTTTTTTCTTTTTTAAATATTTATTCATTTATTATATGTGAGTACACTGTAGCTGTCTTCAGGCAGTCCAGAAGAGAGCATTAGATTTCATTACAGATGGTTGTGAGCCACCATGTGGTTGCTGCGATTTGAACTCAGGACCTTTGGAAGAACAGTCGGCGCTCTTAAACACTGAGCCATCTCACCAGCCCCCTTGGCTGACTTTCATTAATGAACCATCTTAGCACATCAGAAAGGTTTCATTCTGCTCTTAGAAGCACTTTCTTCAAAACATGGTTTTCATTTAAAATGTCATCATTGTGGAAGAAAACATCAACTAAATCATTATCTCCTCCTCTCTTAAAAGAATAAAAACTAGGACTGAAAGAGGGGCAGCTGGTGCACTGTTGTCTCTCCTTAAGTAGCTCTTACATGCTCCATTGTGAGGTACTGGTGCTTGAAAGACTTTATTTTGTTTCTCAGGTCCTTTGGTGGTTTTATTTTTAGAGGAATAAATCCACTGAGCAATACACCTAACTTCATGATCCTCTAAGCAGACACTGGAAATTCAATTTTGTAAATAAGAAGTTCTTCAGAAATTAGTTTTCTTCTTGGCCCAAAATTATTTTTAAGCACATAATGTAAGCAGATTATGCCACCCCTACCCCAACCCCATATACACACCTGTGTGTAAATTCCAGCAAAAGCATTGAGGTTCTTATCCTAAAAAACGAGTCATTTTCTGCCATCTACTCCTCTTGGGTGAATTTTCTTCCTTTTTTTCTAGAGCTTTTAGATGTGTTGTCAAGCTGCTAGTATGTGCTATCTCCAGTTTCTTCTTGGAGGCACTGAGAGCTATGAGTTTCCCTCTTAGAAATGCTTTCATTGTGTCCCATAGGTTTGGGTATGTTGTGGCTTCATTTTCATTGAACTCTAAGAAGTCCTTAATTTCTTTCTTTATTCCTTCCTTGACCAAGGTATCATTGAGAAGAGTGTTGTTCAGTTTCCACGTGAGTGTTGGCTTTCTGTTATTTTTTTTTGTTATTGAAGATCAGCCTTAGTGCATGGTGATCTGATAGGATACATGGGACAATTTCAATATTTTTGAATCTGTTGAGGCCTGTTTTGTGACCTATTATGTGGTCAATTTTGGAGAAGGTACCATGAGGTGCTGAGAAGAAGGTATATCCTTTTGTTTTAGGATAAAATTTCTGTAGATATCTGTCAGATCCATTTGTTTCATCACTTCTGTTAGTTTCAGTGTGTCCCTGTTTAGTTTATGTTTCCATGATCTGTCCATTGGTGAAAGTGGTGTGTTGAAGTCTCCCACTATTATTGTCTGAGGTGCAATGTGTGCTTTGAGCTTTACTAGGGTATCTTTAATGAATGTGGCTGCCCTTGCATTTGGGGCATAGATATTCAGAGTTGAGAGTTCCTCTTGGAGGATTTTACCTTTGATGAGTATGAAGTGTCCCTCCTTGTCTTTTTTGATAACTTTGGGTTCGAAGTCAATTTTATTCGATATCAGAATGGCTACTCCAGCTTGTTTCTTCAGACCATTTGCTTGGAAAATTGTTTCCAGCCTTTCACTCTGAGGTAGTGTCTGTCTTTTTCCCTGAGATGGGTTTCCTGTAAGCAGCAGAATGTTAGGTCCTGTTTGTGTAGCCATTCAACTCAGGGGTGAAATCAACCAAGTGGAAACAAGAAGAACTATTCAAAGAATTAACCAAAGGAGGAGTTGCTTCTTCGAGAAAATCAACAAGATAGATAAACCCTTAGCTAGACTCACTAGAGGGCACAAGGACAAAATCCTAATTAACAAAATCAGAAATGAAAAGGGAGACATAACAACAGATCCTGAAGAAATCCAAAACACCATCAGATCCTTCTACAAAAGGCTATACTCAACAAAACTGGAAAACCTGGACGAAATGGACAAATTTCAGGACAGATACCAGGTACCAAAGTTGAATCAGGATCAAGTTGACCATCTAAACAGTCCCATATCCCCTAAAGAAATAGAAGCCGTTATTAATAGTCTCCCAACCAAAAAAAGCCCAGGACCAGACGGGTTTAGTGCAGAGTTCTATCAGACCTTCAAAGAAGATCTAATTCCAGTTCTGTACAAACTATTTCACAAAATAGAAGTAGAAGGTACTCTACCCAACTCATTTTATGAAGCCACTATTACTCTGATACCTAAACCACAGAAAGACCCAACAAAGATAGAGAACTTCAGACCAATTTGTCTTATGAACATCGATGCAAAAATCCTCAATAAAATTCTCGCTAACCGAATCCAAGAACACATTAAAGCAATCATCCATCCTGACCAAGTAGGTTTTATTCCAGGGATACAGGGATGGTTTAATATATGAAAATCCATTAATGTAATCCATTATATAAACAAACTCTAAGACAAAAACCACATGATCATCTCGTTAGATGCAGAAAAAGCATTTGACAAGATCCAACACCCATTCATGATAAAAGTCTTGGAAAAATCAGGAATTCAAGGCCCATACCTAAACATGATAAAAGCAATCTACAGCAAACCAGTAGCCAACATCAAAGTAAATGGTGAGAAGCTGGAAGCAATCCCACTAAAATCAGGGACTAGACAAGGCTGCCCACTTTCTCCCTACCTCTTCAGCATAGTACTTGAAGTATTAGCCAGAGCAATTCGACAACAAAAGGAGATCAAGGGGATACAAATTGGAAAAGAGGAAGTCGAAATATCACTTTTTGCATATGATATGATAGTGTATATATAAGTGACCCTAAAAATTCCACCAGAGAACTCCTAAACCTGATAAACAGCTTCGGTGAAGTAGCTGGATATAAAATAAACTCAACCAAGTCAATGGCCTTTCTCTACACAAAGAATAAACAGGCTGAGAAAGAAATTAGGGAAACAACACCCTTCTCAATAGTCACAAATAATATAAAATATCTTGGCGTGACTCTAACTAAGGAAGTGAAAGATCTGTATGATAAAAACTTCAAGTCTCTGAAGAAAGAAATTAAAGAAGATCTCAGAAGATGGAAAGATCTCCCATGCTCATGGATTGGCATGATCAACATTGTAAAAATGACTATCTTGCCAAAAGCAATCTACAGATTCAATGCAATCCCCATCAAAATTCCAACTCAATTCTTCAACGAATTAGAAAGAGCAATCTGCAAATTCATCTGGAATAACAAAAAACCTAGGATAGCAAAAGCTCTTCTCAAGGATAAAAGAACCTCTGGTGGAATCACCATGCCTGACCTAAAGCTTTACTACAGAGCAATTGTGATAAAAATGGCATGGTACTGGTATAGTGACAGACAAGTAGACCAATGGAATAGAATTGAAGACCCAGAAATGAACCCACACACCTATGGTCACTTGATCTTTGACAAGGGAGCTAAAACCATCCAGTGGAAGAAAGACAGCATTTTTAACAATTGGTGCTGGCACAACTGGTTGTTATCGTGTAGAAGAATGAAAATTGATCTATACTTATCTCCTTGTACTAAGGTCAAATCTAAGTGGATCAAGGAACTTCACATAAAACCAGAGACACTGAAACTTATAGAGGAGAAAGTGGGGAAAAGCCTTGAAGATATGGGCACAGGGGAAAAATTCCTGAACAGAACAGCAATGGCTTGTGCTGTAAGATCGAGAATTGACAAATGGGACCTAATGAAACTCCAAAGTTTCTGCAAGGCAAAAGACACCGTCAATAAGACAAAAAGACCACCAACAGATTGGGAAAGGATCTTTACCTATCCTAAATCAGATAGGGGACTAATATCCAACATATATAAAAAACTCAAGAAGGTGGACTCCAGAAAATCAAATAACCCCATTAAAAAATGGGGCTCAGAACTGAACAAAGAATTCTCACCTGAGGAATACCGAATGGCAGAGAAGCACCTGAAAAAATGTTCAACATCCTTAATCATCAGGGAAATGCAAATCAAAACAACCCTGAGATTCCACCTCACACCAGTCAGAATGGCTAAGATCAAAAATTCAGGTGACAGCAGATGCTGGCGTGGATGTGGAGAAAGAGGAACACTCCTCCATTGTTGGTGGGAGTGCAGGCTTGTACAACCACTCTGGAAATCAGTCTGGCGGTTCCTCAGAAAATTGGACATAGTACTACTTCAGGATCCCGCAATACCTCTCCTGGGCATATATCCAGAAGATGTCCCAACCGGTAAGAAGAACACATGCTCCACTATGTTCATAGCAGCCTTATTTATAATAGAAGCTGGAAAGAACCCAGATGCCCCTCAACAGAGGAATGGATACAGAAAATATCGTAAATTTACACAATGGAGTACTACTCAGCTATTAAAAAGAATGAATTTATGAAATTCCTAGGCAAATGGATGGACCTGGAGGGCATCATCCTGAGTGAGGTAACACATTCAGAAAGGAACTCACACAATATGTACTCACTGATACCTGGATATTAGCCCAAAACCTAGGATATCCAAGATATAAGATACCATTTGCAAAACACATGAAACTCAAGAAGAAGGAAGACCAAAGTGTGGGCACTTTGCCCCTCCTTAGAATTGGGAACAAAACACCCATGGAAGGAGTTACAGAGACAAAGTTTGGAGCTGAGACGAAAGGATGGACCATCTAGAGACTGCCATATCCAGGGATCCACCCCATAATCAGCTTCCAAATGCTGACACCATTGCATACACTAGCAAGATTTTGTTGCAAGGACCCAGATGTAGCTGTCCCTTGTGAGACTATGCCGGGGCCTAGCAAACACAGAAGTGGATGCTCACAATTAGCTGTTGGATGGATCACATTGCTTCCAATGGAGGAGCTAGAGAAAGTACCCAAGGAGCTAAAGGGATCTGCAACCCTATAGGTGGAACAACATTATGAACTAACCTGTACCCCAGAGCTCTTGACTCTAGCTGCATATGTATCAAAAGATGGCCTCGTCGGCCATCACTGGAAAGAGAGGCCCATTGGACATGCAAACTGTATATGCCCCAGTACAGGGTCATGCCAGGGCCAAAAAAATGGGAATGGGTGGGTCGAGAAGTGGGGGGGGGGGGAGGGTATGGGGGACTTTTGGGATAGGATTGGAAATGTAATTGAGGAAAGAGTCATTTTCTAAGATGTAGCTAAGTAGAAGTAGCTTTTGTTTACCTGTGTCCTAAGTTCTGAAGGTTGTTCTTTTATAGTGGGTCTGATGCTCTTTCCAAGTCTTTATGCTCGTTTGCCTCCACCTCATGAAGATGTTGAAATACAGGTTCCTCACCCACATAGCCACACAGCACAGAGGTAGTTGTGTTTCTACTGTTAGCTACCTTTAGAAATAATCAGCTTAATTATTTTTGTATATGTTATGGTAAAATGTATTTAAGTATTGTAAAATGTATTAAAAAATGAAGGTCCAAAAGAAAATATAGGAGCTTTGCTGCCGTATGTATACAACTTTATAGTAAAACCATGTGTGTTTTTTTTTCACACTTTAATGACAGTTTTATTATAACAACAAATTATTTTATTCTTTCTTTTTTTTTAATTTTTTATTAGGTATTTAGCTCATTTACATTTCCAATGCTATACCAAAAGTCCCCCATACCCGCCCACCCCCACTCCCCTACCCACCCACTCCCCCTTTTTGGCCCTGGCGTTCCCCTGTACTGGGGCATATAAAATTTGCGTGTCCAATGGGCCTCTCTTTCCAGTGATGGCCGACGAATCTCAGGTGCAGAAGATTCCATAGAGAACATAGGCACAACAATCAAAGAAAATGGAAAATGCAAAAAGATCCTAACTCAAAATATCCAGGAAATCCAGGACACAATGAGAAGACCAAACCTACGGATAATAGGAGTGGATGAGAATGAAGATTTTCAACTCAATGGACCAGAAAACCATGTGTTTTATAAGAGTAATTCATACTAAAAATGCCACCAATGTCTTACAAAGAAGTTTCAGTGTATTATTTATAGCTCATGCTAGAAAGTCTGATATTAGTAGGACTCTTTTCATCCTTAATCATTTTATACTCATTTTATACTCATGATACCTTTTCAATCACTGACAAGATACCTAAGAGACTTAGCTGAGCTTGGAAGGAGGACAGGATTATTTTAGCTCACAATTTTCGACCTTTCGGTCTATGATCATTCGAGCTCTTGCTTTGGCCCTTGTGTAGAAATAGTATTTGTCTTGGTGGAGCACATGACTAAGGAGGTTGTTCAAGCAGAAAGCAAAGGAACAAGAAAAAGCCTAATGTCCTGTTGTCCAACACACTGGTATGCTCCATTCACCACTTTGTTTCACTAAGGTTCTACCATTTCCCCACATTACTGTGAGCTGGTGAAAAAACCTTCAACAGTGGCTCTTTGGGGTTTATCCATCTATGGCATTACTACATATAGTGTTGGTGAATATTTCACGACCCTTGAGTCAGCAAAGCCTAATTTTAATTTGCTAGCATGTGGAAAGCTATCAAGGAAAATTATTTTATTCAAGCCTAGGTCACTTTTAAATGGTAGAAACAAAAGTAAGAATTTTATTTTATATTCTTTGCATCATGTTATCAACAAAAGAATATTTTGTTTTATCTGAAAACGAGATTGTTTTACTCAGAAGTTACATAGCAATTCTCCCCTTCATTGGAACAACTAAAAAAAAGTTCTTGCTTCTCATGTGACTTTAACTTAGTAGGCTCTGATTTGAACTCATGTACTATAGCTGTTTGAAGGTGGCCTGAAGGCCTGTGTTTATGTTTCTCTGTTATTCTAATTTTCATATCAAAAGCCTGTTTTGAATACTTAAATAGCAAGCTATTTGGGGGGAGGGGGATAAAATAATTAACTTCTCTCATTCATTTTCTGGACTCCTTTGTAAGAGTTCCTGACCCTGAAATTGTAGTATGCTCTTTAATAGCATATGCTGCAAAGCAAATAAGGGCCTAGGCTTTTCTTGTCAAGGTGTGGGGGAGAGGCTCTGATTTGAAGGGAGCTCAAGTGTACAGGGTATTGAACAAAAATTTTATATGTAAAGATGGTAGTATTCTAGGGATGGAGTATGGACTAACATACCACAGAGCTTCAGCTGTGTGTCTAGAAGTAGAGAACAGACTGGGGAAAGTAAGGGAAGTTGGGGGGAGGGTATGGGGGACTTTTGGGATAGCATTGGAAATGTAATTGAGGAAAATATGTAATAAAAAAAAAGAAAGAAAATGGTATTTTCAAATTCATAGGGATAGTGCTTTTCATTAAGTAGTCACAGGCTACTTAGTATGCCTAACAAACTCTGAATATCTCTGATCTCATTTGATGCTGATAATGTGAAGTATGAAGCATGAGAAATACTTATAGATTATTTTCAGAAAGTTGTGATTTTCCCAAGTGACACTGCCCTGAAATTACCAGTCCTGCCATGCCTGGACCTAAACTCCCTCTGTCACAGACAGACCTTGAACTCAGGAATCTACCTGCCTTTGTAATCACAAAAAACTTTGCTAGGTAGGATCTTGCCCTCTTGATCACCACTCCCTAAATCTTGTTATCATCATTCTGACAAGCTAGCTCACAGTGCAGCTGCCTCTGTTCTTATAGATCTGTGAAACTCCCTATACAATGCATTTTGCATTCTTATATTTTGCATAGTTAATAATATTTTGAATAGTTGAGAAATTAAAAATTCTTGAATTCATGTTTTCAGAGTTCTTTCCCACAGCTTTAAAGGATGTCCTGAAGGTCTCAGCATTTACCATTTTGCTAAGATATTAGCCGCACACTCTCATATACGTGACTAATGCTGTGTCTGATTATCATGGATGAGAAACATGAAGATACACACACACACACACACACACACACACACACAAAACACACACACACACACACACAAGGCTTATACCCTACAGCAACTATTGGCATTCTTGAAGGCCTATGCCTTGCTGGTTCTCTTCCATGCCATGTCAAGCCATACCAGCAGGACTTGCCAACTTCCTTCTTCCCAAATAGAAATAAAACTAAGAATAAAAGAAACCAGTACAATAAAAAATATTCAAACAAAGCAAACTGAGACAAAAAGTATCTATAAAAATTCTATTGAGTTAGTTTTGTTTTGGCCAATGATTCCTAAGCATAGAACTTGCCCTGAAGTATATTTAAAATACCCAGTGAAACATTTTTGGAGAAAAATGACTTTTCCTTTGGTAGTGGATATTAGTTGTAGGTAGCTTCTTGGTCAGGGAAGGAGGCCCACATCTATTAGAACATTTGTGGAGCTACTAGAAAATTTAAAATAGTATGTTTTATTTTTATTACTGATATACTATATATCCATAAGGACTACCCTCTGAGGAAATTTATCTTACAGTACTTTAGATTATTAGTGGTTTTTTATGTATGGATCCTTAGTATTTTTAACATTGAGGCATTTGGATCATTTGAAATTTATTTTGTTATGTGCTGGTCTATGTCAGCCTTTTACCTTCTGTAGATTCCTTCAACTTGGCTCAATATCATTCATTAGGACTTTCACCTTTCTTTTGATAACTTAATGATTTATTTATTGTTTGGTTTGATTTTCTAGGCAATTTTTTGTTTCTTCTTAATTTTTTAATGTTCTGTAACATGTTCTGTAGCAATGTTTTAGATTGTTTTCCTCCTATGTTAAACAGGTTTTGTTTTCCTTTGTTCTATTAACAAAATTCTCCTTGAGTTTGTAAAATCTGTAGTCCCCTCCATTGTTAACCTTTATAATTACACTGTTTAGATAACAAAGGCATGTATTTGCTTTCTGAGGAATAAGGACTGGGTCTAGGGCCTGCACGTTCTAGGCGAGCACCTACCACAGGGCTATTCCCCAACCTACTACTTTCTTTCTGCTTTGAGACAATTTCACTCTGCTGTACAGGCTGACTTTGGACTCAGTCTGTGTAGCCGCAGCAGACTTTGAACTTGTAATTCTCCTGAGCAACTGAAGTTAAAGGTCTGCATTACCAGATAGCCTGTGTTAGATCTGTGTAATGAACCGAAATTAAATTAATTTTTTCTCATTTCTTTGACTTTTCTGTTTTCTTTACCATCTTATTTTAATTAATAACATTCATCCCTCATGCTTTTGCCTGTATACTATTTAAACATGGATATAGTCCACTGGTTGAAAACAGTATCCAGACACTCTAGCAGTTACGACCAAGAAAGTAGGTAATTCTATTTCTTCTCCAAAATTTATGTTGCTTTTTCCCCTGGAGTAATATTATGCCAATCTAGACAAAGCAAGTATGCTTTACTTTCTGTTTGCCACCCTAATACCCATATTGGATGTGTTTTTGTGTCATTTGTGGTTACAGGTATTTGTTGGAAAACATCAACTTCTAAACAAAAAGAAGTTACAGGAGCTGGATTACCTTTCCATGCCAATCTAACCAAAAATGGACAAGATAGTATGAATGTGATGTTATATTGTAGAAAGATAGAAAAACTCGGCCTTCAACGTGATGAAACAAATGATCTACCCAGAATTTGATATTCCATGAAATCACCACTCAGAAATGAAAGGGGAAGCACAGCCCTTTGCCCTTTTGAGCAAGAGAGAAAATAAGACCCGTAGAGAAGAGGAAACAGGAAACTTCATTGGGCCTTGTTTAAAGCACTTGTTTAAAGGTTTTCCACTTCCCTTCAAACCTTTGATTTTGTTCATGATCATTGTTTGTTTCATTTTATTTCATTTTTTCTTTTACTTTTTCTTTTCTTTTTTTGAGACAGGGTTTTACTGTGTTGATCCGGCTGGTCTCAAACTCACGAGAGCCTCTGCTTCAGCCTCCTCTAACTGCTGGGATTAAAAGTTCTCACCACCATACCCTACTTATTGTTCAAGATCTTAAGAGAGGACAGAGTTGAGAACTCTCTCTTTAAGTCCTCTAAATTTCAGGTGATTATCTAAACATTTGTGTTTTTATACATTACCTATAGGTAATGGCAATTACATTTCTTTTTTTTTTTTCACATTCAAGAGGTTTTTAATGTTGTAATGATTACCTGAAGGAACATAGAATGAATCCCCAGTAGTTATCTTATAAGGTGTTTCATGTAATGTACATAAAAGGTTACCAAAGTTAACATAAAAAAACCAATATATCTTGGCCAACATGCTGTTTTCCTTTCTCTCCATAGGGTCCTAAAACCAGTTTTCCAGTAGAAAAAAATATTGTATCCAATGTTTTAAAAACTTTCAAACCATGTTGCTCAACAAAAAAGCAGTATGTACCTTGTGGTCTTATAAGATCCGTGGGGACAGCCTCTCTTGTTTCTGGGTCCTTTGCCAGTGTTGCCTGAAAGGGATCTCCCAGAGGTATACCCAGAGGCAACTCCATCTTAGTCTCTTCACGGGTATTGAGATGGGTCTGTTTCTTGGTAACTTTTTTGTTGACTTTGCTGAGGTTTCTTTGTGCCTTTATTTTGATGGGTACTGAACCTGGGGATACTATTTCAAGCACACGTTGTCCCAACGAGCTTTCTTGATAATCTACCCGTTCCCCTCGCCAATACTCCAGAGGTTTCAAACTTATTCTATTAGATCGATGAACATTTGGTAAGTTGGAGGGCAGTACTAATTTGTGATGTAATTTTTTATCTGGTAACATATTAGAACTTCTTGTTTTAAAATGCAAACTCTTCTGGTCCTGTTCATCACCCATCTCAGAATTACTGCTTCCTGGCATTTCATAATTCTTGAACCTGGAAGGTCCACTTTCTTCCCACACTGAACGTTTAGACACTTCCGAATTTAAAGCAGACTCCATTTGTGTCTTGCTTGTATATTCCTCAGTATGAGACTTTAAATGAACATTCTGTGATGCCGTAACATTGTTTTGATACTTACAGCCTCTTTCGGGTCGAGAAATAGCAAGGCTCTTCTGAGTTGGGTCTGCCTCAATGTTTTTCAATGGCTTCCTCTGGGAACGAGAAGTGTCATCATGGTCACTAACAGTTGCTTCAGAACCCTTTCCATTTAAAGACTTCTGTACTCTTGAGCTCAGGTCTGTCTTCTGTCTTTTTGATGGACCAGGTTTCTTCCCAGTCCTCTTAGATACATGATTTCTCTTAGTCTGTTTTTTTTTCTATTGGGATATACCACTGATGAGTCATTTTCTTGTGAAGAATTTCCATCCCCAGAACTTTCATCTGATTTTACATTCCACCAGTCAGATGGATGCTGAGAAATTCTACAATTTCTCCTGGAAGTCAAAGTTACTTCTTTGGGAAAAAAATTTGTTCTTGGACCCACCAGAAAAAATTCCTTTCCAGATTTTCCCTTACTGGTTTGGGTGCTTTTGTTGTTTTTCTTATTTTCAAGAGCTGGCTCTGTTTCTTGGAGTAGGCTCATTCCTCACCTCTTCACAGTCCTTCGTATTTCTTTTTGAATTGATTCGTAACTTGTCTTGGCCAGTGTTTGACACATTGATATTTTCACAGCTACTCTGTCCCTTACTGAGTTCTTCAGCTGCTTTAGGCTTAGACACTCTGCTTTGGTTCTGTTTTGTAGTCCTTTCCCACGCAGGTGGGTTTTTTGGCAGTCTCAGATTGCATTTTATTTTCTGGAGACCTACAATCATTTTCCAACTCATCTGTCTAAGTAGTTCCCAGGTTTCTTCAACAGAGAGCTGAGCTTCCCCTATTGGGTGAGCCTAATCACACTGTGTGTTTCTTACAAAAGTTGTTGCAGATAAACTATGAGATTTCTCTCTTGACTTCCTACCTTGAAGCAGTGCAGTGTTTTCAGGAGATGGCTTGTGGGGGCTCAGATGCCTGTCTTTCCTTGCTATCATCACCCAAAGTCAACTTGAAAAACTTCTATCTGACCCATCAATAATAAATTCATCTTCTAATAATTTCATGTCACTTGGAGGAGGCGGAGAAGCTGGAACTGCTGCTGTGTGCCTGACCACAGAACTGGATTTACTTTCTGCTTGACAGTCTCTAAAAACAACACTGAAAAATTCTTCTTAGCACGTGATTGGACTTCAGAACTCAGATCATCTCTTTTCTGAGTGATTTCTGATGATGTCCCTTCTTGTCCCTTGGATAAGTTATCCTCTACTTGTAACACACTGTTCTCTGTTTCTGCTGTGCTCAAAATAACTTTATCTTCAAAGTTTAACCTTTTCCTGGTTTTAAAAGAAATGTTTGTATTTGAAGCCTGCTTATCTACTGGACTCCTTGAGACAGAAGCCACTCTCTTTTGACCAGCAGATGAAATAGCTTTCTGAAGCGCCACCACGTTTGCATCCAGGTGAACCACAGGGGAGCCAACAGATAAGTCCAATTCATCAGACACACCACGGTGAACTTCATTAGCCTGAACTGATCCACCAGCGGCTTCACTCGCTCTGCAGAGGCTTGCAGAGAAGCTTCTCCTGTCCTTAAGACACCTGAACTGGTTTTGAATGTGATGCTGGGCACTTTTTGCTTGATGATTGACTATAATTGGCTGTGTTTTTTTTGTGTTGAAGAAGTCAATGACTCTGTAAAATCATCAAGAAATGAAGTCTCACTCTGATCTTCAAAACAATCTTGTAAGATTTCCAGCATGTTCTGGCCTTCCTTTGTATGAATGTTGGGTGCTCTGGAAGGTTGGCAAAATCTTCTGTGGTAGTTCTTTAGATGATCCAGATGGAACGAGGCCATGGTTCTGGCCCACTCGGTCAAACGGAGGCCTGAGAGGGAAATCCAAGCTGGCCAGGGTTCCAGGAGGGTTAGAGTTAGATTGCAGACAGAGGCATCCCCAGAGCTGTGCGACCCGCACTTAACACTCGGCAATTACATTTCAAATGTGAATAATTTTATCTACTTCCCTTTTCTTTTATTTAGTAACTTTTCAAAATGGTAATGAGTTTCCTGAGTTGAGCTTTTTAAGAAATCCTTTATCTAGACAGTACTTTCTAAATGACATATTTAATTGAGAATACTATGCTAAAATATTTAAATCATTTAAAATTTAATACTTCAAATTAAAATAGCTTAAATTAAATTTCAATAGTTTAAATTATTTAAATTAGCAATGTATATTTTTAAATTTTAAATATAGCTTTGTTTTAGTCACATTAATATTTTTATTTTGCTGGGATAGGTCTCAGTTCATGTTCTTATTAGGATACATGTAGAATAAATAGGTCATACCTATGCATTTCATTCCATAAGTTTTTATCATCTTTATTTTATGTGTATACATGAAAAACTTTGAAAAATTGGGAGGACACATACCATCATCAATTATAGAGTATATTATTTAGAATCCTACTATCTTTAATTTCTCCCCACAGGGGAGACTTTTTGGGACACATTGTTCCTGTCTAGCCCAGGCCAATGTGCCCTCACAGAGTGACCTGGACCCATTCTACCAAAAGCCTATTGAGTGCTACCATTATAGGTCTCTTTTATCATGTCTTGGCTTATATGTAATTTTTAATCTTAGTGCATCATGTATTATCTTAATTTTTAAAATTCTCACTAATATAACTGTATCTTGAAATACATGTTTGTATTTTGGCAAATTGCAAATTTTAAATATTTGCAATTTTACTATTTAAGCCAAATGCCCCTGTTCCATAAGTCATTTGGGCTCTTATTTGTTAAATTCAACCTTGGATCATTTGATACCCCTTTTATTACCGTGGTAAATTCCATTATTGTTCTATTGATCTGAGTTGCTATCATTTTTTCTATCTTGAAGTAAAAATTCCAGAAAATACTGTATTAAGTATTTTACCCAAATATAGAAATGTCCAGAAGTCTTCTATTGATTGACTTTTAATATTAAATTTCTGATTTTCCCTTGCCGAAAAGTGGTTTTGTTTGTTTTTTCATTAGGAATTGGTATGTAAACATTTTGCTGCTTTGTGGGCTCTTCTTTCCCCCACCTTTTATTTCTGCAGGTTTCACCCCGTATCACTAGATAGGAGAGAAAGGAGAGAGGGGAGAGGTAGGAATCCTTGAATATAATTTCTTTCTTCTTCTTTCTTCTTTTGGCAGGACTAACAAACTGCACCCAACCCCCCTGGACCACCACCAACCCTAACTCAACCAATTATGGCTCTAGCATTCATAGTCCCACTGAAAAAATTCCCAGAATTCCAAATGTTACAAAATTCAAGAAACTATCTGCATCTGGCAAACCCATGGCTTTGTTACATCATGAAGCAAATTGTAGTCAGCTGCTGCGAAGCAGCTCTGTATCCCCACACCTGGGGTTAAAATGAAAACATTCTTAAACTTAGGTATTTTTTAAAGAAACCAAAATTGTATAATTCTCACAACAATGTGCCTTTCCCATTTTCTGTGTTTGAGCAGTGTTATTTTGATACTAGTGACATCAAGAAAATTAGAAGTTTTTGTAAATGCTAGATAGACATTTTCGACAGCTGTTAATGTGAAAGTTACAAATATTAGAAACAGCAGACATCATCAGTTGAGACTTCTGCATATGGTAGGTAATTAAAAGGTTCACCTAGAACAGCTTGACACTTTGAGCTAAGGTTCATCTTTCTTCATAGAAGTGACTCAAACTCATTATTGAGGGAAAGAAGGAGATGGGATCCACAAGAAGGAGTGGCCATATAGTGATAGCTTTTAGTTATCTACATAGGTGGCATTGACACTTTACCCAACTCTCTGCATAGATGAGCACATATTGCTATTAAGTTAATTTGTACAGTGACTGTTATGTTTATTTTCAAGATGAAGACCCTGAACCTGAAATTTTTGAGTGACTTACGTTTTTATATATATATATATGTATATGTATATATATATATATATATATTAAATAGAGGTATTGTTATTTAATCAGTCTTTGCAGGACCAGAGATGCTATTGTTGAACACCACTTACTACCTCCCATGCTCTCATATAATTTTAGATGCAGTTCGATAGGTGAAATTGAGGATAACGGCAATACTGGAAGCTCCTGAAGAGCAGCCAGAGAGACATTTTCTATTAATGTGACTGTAAAGTTGTTAAGATGTTCTTGGAAGCTGGCCGCTGGTGGCACACACCTTTAATCCCAGCACTTGGGAGGTAGAGGCAGGCAGATTTCTGAGTTCGAGGCCAGCCTGGTCTACAGAGTTCCAGGACAGCCAGGGCTACACAGAGAAACCCTGTCTCGAAAAACCAAAAAAAAAAAAAAAAAGATGTTCTTGGAAATCATTTTGTAGAAGTATGTTGTATCAAGAAATTCAGTATTCATATTTACATATTTATCCTAAAGAATGCAGGAAAATTATTTCCCATGAGTTCTTTACATTTGTATTTCTGCATGCATTTAGTTCTAAATTCTTGCCAAAGAAGTTTGAGTAGCAAACAGCATCCAAGAATGAGAGTGTGCTTTTTGAGGTTAGGTAACTACTTTAGTTACTATTCAGTATAAGACAGATCCTTAAATAAAAGTTGTACACCTTTGTTTGTAGCTCACTGTAAAGGGTTTCGGTTTCCTATGTATAGAGTTCCTGAGCTATGATGTAAACTCACATCCTTGGCACATTTCCTCTCAGCCACTGCATGCTACATGGGCCTCAGGGGACCTGCAAAACGGACCTGAGTTTGCGACTCATGCTGCTTTGTCTGTGGGAAAGCAGTTTATCACCCATGGCACTATCTGGGTCACTGGTGGACTAAATTATTTGTTTGTAAGTATGTTAGTAGCTAAGAACTTTCACCATTTTTAATAAATGAATAATTAGAATTATCAATAAAACATGAAAGAAATTGAAAGTATTTCAATCATAAGGAAACATTTTTATAAATTATAAAATTTTCATATAGTAGAATATTAATTTTATAGCCCTTAAAATAATGACATTAGACATTTAAAGACATGGTTATATCCTCAAAATGTTAAGACAAAATTATATTATTAAAATGATATATATAGTGTAATAAAATGTAAATGCATTTTATAATATATGATTATATGTTGCAAAACAAGAGTAAGCTATATAAAGTATAAAAAATTAATTGAAAACCAGTTCCCTTAAGATATAGAATTATAAGTGATATTACCTCTTTTAGTTGTCTATTATTTTTCACTTAAGAATACATTCCTTTGAATCTAAAAATAATTATTCTATGTGCATAGTTGATTTGCCTGCACGTTTGTGCACCTTGTCTGTGTCTTCTGAAAAGTCCAGAAGATCCCCAGGAACTATGAGCTAACACATGGGTGCTGGGAATCAAACCCACATCTTTTGAAAATGGCTGTGAGCTATCAGCTGCTACCTCTTTGTCATCTGTGTTGCCATGCTTCCTGCCATGATGCTCTTATGCTCTAACCTACTTATACTATCAACCTAAAGGCAACTTTGCTTCCATAGTGTCTTGGTGATGTTGTCTCATCAGAGCAATGCAAATGTCACAACCACATAGATAAATGAAGACCTGTACAGAGGCTGTATCTCCAAATAACAGACAAAGAGGAGAAATTCCTAACCTTGTGAGTTTACTCCATCATAAACATTGTAAATACTTGCTGAGAGAAGAAAAGTGGCTTGAATAAGAAAGACATGATCGACCAGCAAACTCTCCAGTTGTACACATTCAATGCAGGAACCAAAGACAACCAAAGTAAAAAGTGATGTCTACAAACACACAAATAAACAGAAGTCATGTAATAATAATGGCCTCTAACCTAAAGTATGTGAAACATCTTACGAAGAATTAAAAGAAAAAACAAACTAGTCAAAGGATTCAAAGAGGATAAAGACAGAGATCAGTGAAGTAAGGAAGCCAATCCAAGATGTGACAATAAAGTGTGAGATGTTTAAATTCAATGAGTAATTCAGTTCAAGAAGCTTGAAATGATGTAAATGATGTAAATGAAAAAGCAGTAACATCTCAGCGGAAAGCCTCACAACAGAATGAATCACGTCAAAAACAGCAGTCGGGTAGAATACAAACTAAAGTAATTGGGTCATACAGTAAATGGCAAAGACAAATTTCAAAAAATTGAATAGCCCACAAGAAGGTTTTTGGGACACTATGAAAATCTTTAACTTCTGAAATACGGGCATATTACTTGGAGTAGTTAATTATGCCAAAGATATAGAAAATGTCTTTAGTAAAATACAGGAAAATTTCCCAAAGGCCGAGAAAGATTTGACTATCAGGGTTCATGTGGCCTTCATACCTCCAAGTAGCCAACAGTAGAAAAACTGTCCATATATCATAGTTAAACAATTTGTGATGGTTTGAATGAGAGTGGTTTCCCTAGGCCCATATATTTGAATGCTTGATCACTAGGGAGTGGATTTGTTTGAGAAGAGTAGAAGAATTGGGAAGTGTGGCCTTGTTGGAGGAAGTATGTCACTGGGGATAGTCTTTGAGGTTTCAAAAAACCATGTCAGGTCCAGTACATCTTGGCCATGACGATAATGAACTAAACCTGTGAAACCATAAGTAAATCCCCCTATTAATGCTTTCTTTCATAGGAGTTGTCTTGGTTATGGTATCTCTTCACAGCTATAGAACAGTAAGACAGAAGTTGGTACCCTGAGGCTCTATTTCTGTGACAGGCCTGGCCATTTTGCTGCTTGGAGGATTATGGACTTTTGGACTTTGGATTAGGAAGGCAATGATACTGTAAGTCGGCCATATTACTAGGAAAATGGAAGACAGTACTAAGTACAATTTGAACTATGAGGACCCAGCTTAAGTTTGTGAGAAGAATGTTAGTGTGTGGCCTAGAGATCATTCTTGTGGTATTTTGGCAAAGACTGCCTGCTTTCTGCCCTTATTCAAAATGTTTGCCTGAAGTTAATTTGAAGAGTTTTGGATTAATAATGCTAGCAGAGAAAATTTAAGGGGACCCTAGAATTGACTCTGTTGTGTGGTAATTTGTGGTCACTCTTTGGTGGACCTATAATGAAAAGGAGTCAGCTGGACAAAGAGAAACAAAAAATGTGCAGTGTGAGGAGAAAAGGAGCGCCAGGAAGTGTGATGGAGCAAAGTGCAGAGATCAAGGAGCTAAAATGTTTAATGGAAAGCCTGATGTTACACGGAAGAAAAGAATGGTGACCTTTGGGCAAGAACCTACCCAGCTAAGCTTCCAACTTGTTGTCGAATTGCACTGGCTAGGATTTCAAGTACTATGTTGAAGAGGTAGGGAGAACGTGGGCAGCCTTGTCTAGTCCCTGATTTTAGTGGGATTGCTTCCAGCTTCTCACCATTTACTTTGATGTTGGCTACTGGTTTGCTGTAGATTGCTTTTTATCATGTTTAGGTATGGGCCTTGAATTCCTGATCTTTCCAAGACTTTTATCATGAATGGGTGTTGGATCTTGTCAAATGCTTTCTCTGCATCTAACGAGATGATCATGTGGTTTTTGTCTTAGAGTTTGTTTATATAATGGAATACGTTGATGGATTTTCGTATTTTAAACCATCCCTGCATCCCTGGAATAAAACCTACTTGGTCAGGATGGATGATTGCTTTAATGTGTTCTTGGATTCGGTTAGCGAGAATTTTATTGAGGATTTTTGCATCAATATTCATAAGGGAAATTGGTCTGAAGTTCTCTATCTTTGTTGGATCTTTCTGTGGTTTAGGTATACTACTCAGCTATTAAAAAGAATGCATTTATGAAATTCCTAGGCAAATGGATGGACCTGGAGGGCATCATCCTGAGTGAGGTAACACAATCACAAAGGAACTCACACAATATGTACTCACTGATAAGTGGATTTAGCCCAAAACTTAGGATACCCAAGATATAAGATACAATTTGCTAAATGCATGAAACTCAAGAAGAATGAAGACTAAAGTGTGGACACTGTGCCCCTTCTTAGAATTGGGAACAAAACACCCATCGAAGGTGTTGTGTCTGGCCAGTAGATCACAACATGGGTTCTAGCCTGTAAAGGCATTTTGGAAACCTGGAAGAGAAGAGGGGCTGGGCTGCG
This sequence comes from Mus musculus, assembly GCF_000001635.26. Classification (NCBI taxonomy): domain Eukaryota; kingdom Metazoa; phylum Chordata; class Mammalia; order Rodentia; family Muridae; genus Mus; species Mus musculus. The sequence continues at coordinate 44,782,000 of NC_000068.7, read as the reverse complement.
AGAGATAAGGAAGGAACCAAGACAAAGCTCTCTGCTCAAGGTTCAATTTTTACTATTTCGGGACTCAGTTATAAAGGAAGGGGGAGGGGCCCAATTCCTGCCAAATAATCTTGGAGTCCAGTGGTAGGGTGATCACGTGATGGATTCGGAACAGCAAAGCAGCAGGTTCCAGCAGTAGGCGTGGCAGAAAGATTGAGCGGGAAGCTCCACCCCTGAGCAAGCAGGTTTCAGGCTGGGGGAGGGGAGACTACAGGAAGGAGTTACAGAGACAAAGTTTGGAGCTGTGACAAAAGGATGGACCATCTAGAGACTGCCATATCCAGGGATCCATCCCATAATCAGCTTCCAAACGCTGAGGGAGAAGAAAAGGCTGCCCACTCTCTCCCTATTCAATGTAGTACTTAAAGTTCAAGCCAGAGTAATTAGACAACAAAGAGATCAAAGGGGGTACAAATTGGAAGGGAGGAAGACAAGATATCACTATTTGCAGATGATATGATAGAATACATAAGCGACCCCAAAATTTCTACCAAAGAACTCCTACACACAAGCACATGTGCTCCTTCCCCTCCCCCATGTTTCTTCTGATGATCATGGATGCAAAAATTGTCAATTAAACCAATTGAAAAATTAATCAAAAAATTGTCCACCACAATCAATTTAGCTGTGAATCAGAGATACAGAATTGGTTCAACATAGTCAACAGATCTGATCAACCTCATAGACTCAAGAAATGAAATTACAGGCCATTATCTGCAAAAAAGGCCTTTGACAGATTCCAACATTCCTTCATGATAAAAACCTGTGTAGAATGAATCTAGGAATGCAGAGGACATACCGCATCACAATGGAAACAATTTACAGCAAGCCCACACCCAACATCCTTCTAACAGGATAAAATTCAAAGGATTCTACAAGCACAACTATGAAATGGTGTCTACTGGCCCCCTTCCTCCTCAGTTTAGTACTAGAAATTTTAGTTAGACAATAAAAGTAGTTAAAGCAGATAAAAGCGTTGCAGATAGCAAAAGAAGTAAAAGTTGCCGTTTCCTTTTTCTTTCTCTCTTGTTTTTTTGCCAATGATGTCAGTCTATACACAAAGGATTGGTAAGACTATCAGAATCCTCTCACAGCAGTTAAGAACATCCACCATAGTAGTAGAATTACAAAGTTAACATAAAATAAGTATGCTTTTCTGTTTGGTTTACTTTTAAGATTTTAAATTACCTAGAATGTTTCTCGCTTCCCTTTCGTTTCTCCAAACGCTCTGATTTATCCCATCTTTCTTCTTCAAATGCATGACCTCTTATAAATATTAATCGTTATTGAATTGTATTTAGAATACATATAGACCTGACAACTAAACAGTACAACTGAAAAATACAAGTAACCCACCTCTAGGTTACATCTAATTAAGATGTTGGCCAGTGTGTTACCATGGAAACCCAAAAGCAACTCAGCTACTTCCATTGCTATTCCTTGTTGTTCACAAACTGTTGATAAGGCCTGATATGTTGAAGGTTACACCTACATCACTCATTGAATACAGAGAAGTTGACTTCTAACAAGAATATTTACTTTTATTGAGTATTGTTTTGAAAGAGTAGTAAACTCAATGCTCCAAGGTATGCTAATCATAAAACAGATAGCAACATTCCTTCCTCCACCCACCCGCTTCCTGGCTTCAAAGAGTGCTCATTTAAAGAAAGTCACCCTGACCCACCCTGACCATTGCTGGAACCCACTATGCAAAGGTGCTATTGCTAGGAGCTCTTAGATTGTTAGGGGCTCTTAGAAACTGTCTTGAGAGATAACCTGACACTTGTGACTTTGTACTTCCTTGTGACTCTTAACTGGTATTTTTGGTATTTTCCAACAACGCCCTTCCCACCTCCTTGAGTTGTGGTTCCTTCCTTTAAATACCCCCTTACTCAGCTACTTGGGGCGCCACGGTCCTCTACCCCTGCGTGGTGTAAGACCGTGGGCCCAAGAGCGCTCTTGAATAAAAATCCTCTTGCAATTTGCAGCAAGACCGTTTCTCGTTGGTGATTTTGGGGTGTCGCCTCTCCTGAGTCAGAACGTGGGGGAGTCCTCACGTTGTGGGTCTTTCAGTTCATGGCCCTGGAAGGTACTCTCCACTCTACCAGAGCAGAAATGTAGACACAAACTCATCTGTAAACCTGGAGAGCTAATGTGGTTATCTGCCTGCATGATATCTTGATGGAAAAGTGGCACTAAAGTTGTGTGAGTTGCCAATTTCTGTCTGATTAAATTCAAGGCCTACTCCATGAGATAGAACACATGCCTGATTCTTCCTGGGTTGCTAAAACCTGAAAATGGATAGTACATGAACTGAGGGAAAAACAAATACTACTGTTCTGTCAAAGGAACAGAACAATAAAATGTCTCTTAACAACATTCTACAATACTCATAGATCTCTCAAAATTAAATAAATATTCGTAATTTTAAAAGTGTAATATAGAAATACAAATCTGTGTAGTAGGCAAGTGTACTAAACCATTGATTTATACCATATCTTCTTATACATGTTTCTTCCTTTATCACCCGCTTACTACTGTGTCATTGTGAAAAAAGATCTTCATCATATAATTTATTGTGTAAATATATTACTATATATTGGAGTAAATCATCTTCATGTCCTTAAGATGTTTAAGTTAGAGTTTCTATCATTGTGAAAAGACACCATGACTAAGGCAACTCTTGTAAAGGTCGACATCTAATTGGGACTGGCTTACAGGTTCAGAGATTCAGTCCATTATTATCATGGCAGGAAACATGGCAGCATCCAGGCAGAAAAATTGCAGTAGAAGGAGCCAAGAGTTCTATGCCTTCATTCTAAAGCAGTCAAGAGACGACTATCTCTAGGCAGCAAAAAGGAGGTGTTCAAAGCCCAACCCCACAGTGACATCTTTCCTCTAACAAGGCCACACCTACTCCAACAAGGCCACAACTCATAATAGTACCACTCCCTGGGCCAATCATATTCATACCACCACAACATATAACTGGTGTGTCAGTGCCTATATTGACTGATAACATGGCCCTATGGAAACAACTTCTAATTCTGTTTTTGCCAAAGATGGTTCCAAACTTAAAAATAAATAAATAAAATGAATAATCTTTCTTATGTCTTTGTATTTTAATATTCAAAGTAAATAATCTTTATGTCTTTGTATTTTAGAGGACCTGCTCTAAAGTAACTTATCAGTTTAAATAATGAAATATGTAGTCTGAAGCCTGAGAAACCCATAGCTCTACTCCTTAAGCAGACTATCATGTTGATTATATTGAATAATAGCCAGTGTATGGCTATAAAATAACCTAACTTGACTGCCTTTTTCTTGTATCCTGAAGTTACACAAAGAGCTTTGAGAATGAGCAAGTGTGTGTGTGTGTGTGTTTTTTTTTTTTCTTCCCATCTACTTTTTGTTTAGCTGGATATTTTATTTACTTGCATTTCAAATGTTATCCCATTTCCAGTTGGTTCCCCTCTGGAAAACTCCCTATTCAATCCCCCCTCCCTTGCTCCCCTACCTACCCACCCACTCCCACCTCCCTAACATAGCATTTCTCTGCACTGAGGCATCAAGCCTTCAGAAGACCAAGGGCTTCTGCTCCCATTAATGTCTGACAAGGCCATCCACTGCTACATGTGCAGCTGGAGTCATGGGTCTCTCTTTGGAGGGTTATTTAGCCCCTGGGAGCTCTGGTTGGTTGATATTTTTGTTATTCCTATGGGGTTGCAAACACCTTCAGCTCCTTCAGTCCTTTCTCTTAAATCCTCCATTGGGGACCTGTACTGGCTAGTTTTGTGTCAACTTGACACAGCTGGAGTTATCACAGAAAAAGGAGCTTCAGTTGAGGAAATGCCACCATGAGATCCAACTGTAAGGCATTTTCTCAATTAGTGATCAAGGGGGAAAGGCCCCTTGTGGGTGGGGCCATCTCTGGGCTGGTAGTCTTGGGTTCTATAAGAGAGCAGGCTGAGCAAGCCAGGGGAAGCAAGCCAGTAAAGAACATCCGTCCATGGCCTCTGCATCAGCTCCTGCTTCCTGACTTGTTTGAGTTCCACTCGTGACTTCCTTGGTGATGAACAGCAGTATGGAATTGTAAGCTGAATAAACCCTTTCCTCCCCAACTTGCTTCTTGGTCATGATGTTTGTGCAGGAATAGAAACTCTAAGACAGGACCCCATGCTCAGTCCAGTGGTTGGCTGTGCGCATCCCCCTCTGTAATTGTCAGGTTCTGGCAAAGCCTCTCAGCACAGCTACATCAGGCTCCTGTCATTTAGTACTTCTAGGCATCTGCAATAGTGTTTGGGTTTGGTGTTTGTATATGGGATGAATCTCCAGGTAGGGCAGTCTCTGGATAGCCTTTCGTTCAGTCTCTGCTCCACACTTTGTCTCCTTATTTCCTCCCATAAGTATTTTGTTCCCCCTTCTAAGAACTGAAGCACCCACACTTTGATCTTCTTTCTTCTTGAGCTTCATGTGGTCTCGGAGTTATATCCCCTTTCCCCATATATAGCAGGGTCCTCAGTAATATGTCCAATTTTCTGAGGAACTACTAGACTGATTTCCAGAGTGGTTATACCAGTTTGCAATCCCAACAACAATGGAGGAGTGTTCCTTTTTCTTCACATCCTCTCTAGCATCTGCTGTCTCTTGTTTTTGATCTTAGCCATTCTGTCTGCTGTGAGGTGGAAACTCTGGTCGTTTTGATTTGCATTTCCCTGATGACTAAGGATGTTGAACATTTGTTTAGGTGCTTCTCGGCCATTTGAGATTCCTCAGTTGAGAATTCTGTTTAGCTCTGTACCCCCATTTTTAATAGGGTTATTTGATTCTCGAGTCTGCCTTCTTGATTTCTTTGTATATATTGGATATTAGCCCTCTATCTGATGTAGGATTGGTAAAGATCTTTTTCCATTCTTTTGGTTGCCATCTTGTCCTATTGACAGTATCCTTTGCCTTATAGAAGCTTTGCAATTTTAGGAGGCCCCATTTGTTGATTCTTGATTTTAGAGCATAAGTCATTGGTGTTTTGTTCAGGAAATTTTCCCCGTTCCCATGTGCTTGAGGATCTTCCCCACTTTCTGTTCTATTAGTTTCATTGTGTTCTGGTTTTATGTGAAGGTCCTTGATCCACTTGGACTTGAGCTTTGTACAAGGAGATATGAATGGATTGATTTGCATTTTTCTACTTGTTGACCACCAGTTGAACCAGCACCATTTGTTGAAAATGCTGTCTTTTTTTCCACTTGGTGGTTTTATCTCCTTTGTCAAAGATCAAGTGACCATAGATGTGTGGGTTCATTTCTGGGTCTTCAATTCTATTCCATTGATCTACCTGTCTGTCTCTGTATCAATTCCATAAAGCTTTTTTGTTTGTTTGTTTGTTTTATCACTATTGCTCTGTAGTACAGCTTGAGGTCAGGGATTGTGATTCTCCCAGAAGTTTTTTTATTATTGAAAATAGTTTTCACTATCCTGGGTTTTTTGTTATTACAAATGAATTTGCAAATTGTTCTAAATCTCTGAAGAATTAAGTTGAAATTTTGATAGGGATTGCATTGAATCTGTAGATTGCTTTCAGCCAGATGCCTATTTTTACTGTATTAATCCTGACAGTCCATGACCATGGGAGATCTTTCCATCTTCTGAGATCTTCAATTTCTTTACTCAGAGACTTGAAGTTCTTGTCATACAGATCTTTTACTTCCTTGGTTAGAGTCACACCAAGGTATTTTATATTGTTTGTAACTATTGTGAAGGGTGTCATTTCCCTAATTTCTTTCTCAGCCTTTGAGTAGAAGGCAGCTACTGATTTGAATTAATTTTATATCCATCCTATTTGCTGAATTTTTTTAAATAAGGATTAGGAATTCTCTGGTGGTATTTTGGGGGTCATGTAAGTATACCATCATATCATCTGCAAATAGTGATTTTTTTTTTAACTTCTTCCTTTCCAATTTGTATCCCATTGACCTTCTTTTGTTGTCTAATTGCTCTGGCTAGGACTTCAAGTACTACATCGAATAGGTAGGGAGAGAGTGGACAGCTTCATCTAGTTCCTTATTATAGTGGAATTGTTTCAAGTGTCTCTCCATTTATTTTAATGTTGGCTACTGGTTTCCTGTACACCATGGCTACTGATATTCCTTTTATTATGTTTAGGAATAGGCCTTGAAATCCTGATCTTTCCAAAACTTTTAACATGAAGGGATGTTGAATCGTGTCAAATGCTTTCTCAGCATCTAATGAGATGATCATGTGGGTATTTTCTTTGAGTTTGTTTATATAGTGGATTACATTGATAGATTTCCATATACTGAACCATCTCTGCATCCCTGGGAAGAAGCCTACTTGATAATGGTGAATGAACATTTTGATGTGTTCTTGGATTCGGTTTTTAAGAATTTTATTGAGTAATTTTGCATTGATATTCATATGGGAAATTGGTCTGAAGTTCTCTTCCTTTGTTGGGTCTTTGTGAGGTTTTGGTATCAGCGTAACTGTGGCTTCTTAGAAAGAATTGGATTGTGTTCTTTCTGTTTCTATTTTTTGGAATATTTTGAAGAGTATTAGTATTAAGTCTTCTTTGAAGGTCTGATAGAATACTGCACTAAACCCTTCTAGTCCTGGGCTTTTTTTGGTTGAGAGACTATTAATGACTGTTTCTATTTCTATAGGTATTATGGAACTGTTTAAATGGTTGATCTGATTTAACTTTGGTATTTGGTATCTGTCTAGAACATTGTCCATTTGATCCAGATTTTCCAGTTTTGTTGAATATAGGCTTTTGTAGTGGGATCTGATGGTTTTTTTTTTTTTTTTATTTCCTCAGTTTCTTTTGTTGTATCTCTCTTTTCATTTCTGATTTTGTTAATTTGGATACTGTCTCTGTGTATTCTGTTTAGTTTGGCTACGGGTTTATTAATTTTGTTGATTTTTTTTCAAAGAACCAGCTCCTGGTTTTGTTGATTCTTTGTATAATTCTTTTTGTTTCTACTTGGTTGTTTTCAGCCCTGAGTTTGATTATTTACTGCCATCTACTCCTCTTGGGTGAATTTGCTTCCTTTTGTTCTAGAGCTCTCAGATGTGCTGTCAAGCTGCTAGTGTAAGCTCTCTCCAGTTTCTCTTTATAGGCACTGAGAGGTATGAGATTTCCTCTTAGGGCTGCTTTCCTTGTATCCTATAAGTTTTGATATATCGTGGCTTCATTTTCTTTTATTTCTAAAAAGTCTTTAATTTCATTCTTTTTTATCTTCTTTGAAAAAGTTATAATTGAGTAGAGTCTTCAGCTTCCATCTGTATGTGTTGTTTTGTTTCTATTGAAGACTAGCTTTAATCTGTAGTGATCTGACAGGATGCATGGGATTATTTCAGTCTTCTTATATCTGTTGTGGTCTTTTTTGTGATCAATTCTATGGTCAGTTTTGTAGAAAGTACTATGAGGTGCTGAGAAGATGGTATATTCTTTTAAGATGAAATGTTCTATACATATCTGTTAAATCCATTTGGTCCATAACTTCTGTTACTTCCACTATGTCTCTGTTGAGTTTGTGTTTCCATGATGTGTCTGTCCATTGATGAGAGTGGGATGTTGATTATCTCCTACTATTATTGTGTGAGGTATGAGGTGTGCTTTGAGCCTTAGTAGAGTTTTGTGAATGTGGGCAGCCTTGAGTTGAGAGCATTTATATTCGGAATTTAGAGTTCTTTGTAGATATTTCCTTTAATGAGGATTATGTGTCCTTCCTTTTCCTTTTTGGTAATTTTTGGTTGAAAGTCGATTTTATCCGATATTAGAATGACTACTCCAGCTTGTTTTTTGGTACCATTTGCTTGGAAAATTGTTTTCCAGCCCTTTGCTCTGAGGTGGTGTTTGCCTTTTGACACTGGGATGCATTTTCTGTATGTAGCAAAATGCTGGGTCCTGTTTACATATCCAGTCTGTTAGTCTATTGTTTTATTGGGGAATTCCATCCATTGATATTAAGAGATATTAAGGAATAGTGATTGTTGCTTCCTGTTATTTTTGATGTTACTTTTATGTTTGTGTGACTGTCTTCTTTTGGGTTTATTTAAAGAAGATTACTTTCTTGCAGTTTCTAGGGTATAATTTCCCTACTTGTATTGGTGTTTTCCATTTATTATCCATGGTAGTTATGGATTTCAGGAAAGATATTATATAAATTTGGATTTTTTTCAAGGAATATCTTGGTTTCTCCATCTATGGTAATTGAGTTTTGCTGGGTATAGTAACCTGGGCTAGCATTTGTGTTCTCTTATGTTCTGGATGAGATCTGCCCAGGATCTTCTAGCTTTCATAGTCTGGTGAGAAGTTTGGTGTAATTATGGTAGGTCTTCCTTTATAGTTATTTGACCTTTTTCCCTTTCTGCTTTTAGTAGTCTTTCTTTGTTTTATGCATTTCATGTTTTGATTATTATGTGATGAGAGGAATTTCTTTTCTTGTCCAATCTATTTGGTGTTCTATAGCCTTCTTGTACGTTTATGTTCATCTCTTTCTTTAGGTTAGATAAATTTCCTTCTATAAGTTTGTTGATAATACTTACTGGCCCTTTAAGTTTTGACTCTTCACTCTCTTCTATACCTATTATCCTTAGATTGTGTCCTGGATTTCCTGAATGTTTTGTATTTTCCATTTTTTTTGACTGTTGTGTCAATGTTTTCTATGTTATCTTCTGCACCTGAGACTTTCTCTTTTATGTATTGTATTTTTGTTGCTTGCATCTGTGAATTCTGATCTCTTTCCTATGTTTTCTATCTCCAGTGTTGTCTCTCTTTGTGATTTCTTTATTGTTTCTATTTCCATTTTTAGATCCTGGATGGTTTTGTTCAATTCTTTCACTTGTTTGGTTGTGTTTTTTTGTAATTCTTTAAGGGATTGTTCTGTTTCCTCTTTAAGGGCTTCAAATTGTTTACCTATATTCTCCAGTATTTCTTTAAGGGAGTTATTTATGTCATTCTTAAAGTCCTGTATCATCTTGCAATGTGATTTTAAATCAAGAGTTTTGCCTTTCTGATGTGTTGGGCTATCCACAGCTTGCTGTGGTGGGAGAACTGGGTTCTGATGATGCCAGATAGCCTTAAGTTTTGTTGCTTTTGTTCTTGTTCTTGCCTCTTTCCATCTGGTTATCTCTGGTGTTAACTGGTCTCGGACAGTGGCTCCTTCCTCCTGTGCTCACAGATGTGTCGGCACTCCTGGGAGACCAGCTCTCTCCTGATGGTATTTGGGTACTGAGTGCTGTAGCACAGAATCAGCTCTGGGCACTGGCACAGGATCAGCTCCGGGAGCAGAGGGACACTTGAAAGGACAAATGCAATTTTTAAAACGGAGGGTATATTTTTGTCACAAGTTGAAGTCATTGTTCCTCATGGTGGAGAAGATCAGGTGATAGGATAATGAGGAAACTTGTCATGTCTGCAGTGTGGAAGGAGTGTGAGATTGTGCTGGTGGTTTACAGATTTTCTTCTTTCTCTTCATCCTAGGAACTCCAGGTATAGAAAGGCACTGCCTTGATGTATGTGGCTCTTACCACTTCATTTAATTGAATCTAGAAAAATCTCTCATGTGCCTATTTGGAGTTTTGTTTTCAGGGTGTTTCTAGTTGACAATATTAACCATGATAAGCCCACTTGTACTTGACCCCCAAATATAATTTTTAAGCCTTCCTTGTCACTATAACTCATGGGCCTCATTTAATGCAAAATGCATTCAGTGTAAACTTTAAATTTAAAACTTACAATTGTTTTAAAGTTTTAATACTGTTAAAAAGTCCAAAGTTTCCTCTTAGACTCAAGGTACACTGTTAAGTATGAGCCCTTGTCCAATGCAATCATAAATGGCGTACTTCTAAGTTAAAACGGTATAGAATAAACCTTGTCCTCCGGGAAGGGAATAATGGACATAGTAAGGAGTGATTAGATCAAAGTAAGACCCAAAGCCAGCAGTGCAGTCACCACACCTGCAGCTCCTTTTCTGGCATCTGAGGCACATGGATCCTTTCCAGTTCTCCTGCCTGTGGGACAGGTTGCCTCCTTCCTGGGCCAGCTCTCCTCTGTGCCTGCACTTCTCCTTGCTCTGTAGACTTTTCTGATTATGACATCCTCCATCATCATTGGGTCTACAATACTACAATACTATGTAGGCTTCAACTTGGCAGCCTCCTCCTATGAGTTATTAGACCTTCCGTGCAGGGACTCAGTCCTTGCAGACTCAGATTGTAGCAGTTTTCTGAAAACATGACATAAACTCTTTGACCCCCTCAGTTTTATAAGTTTCTAACCTGGAAAACTAGTACCAGGGAGTCAGTGCTGCCAAATTATACTAGTATATCAGAATGCAGCCAGGCCCTGAAGGTTCGCACTGCAGTCACCCTTTTCTGGGCCTTTTCCGGGGAATCACTTTCCTAGATGGTGGTTGTGAGATATTCACTTTTAAGTGAATTTATATTTTCAAAAATGCAGATTTGATGGGTGGGATCTTCCTCTTAGGTTATGTTTCTTATCCACAAACCTCCCATTTCATTTTAATAGTGTTAACACCTCTTTAACAGAACACTTTGCCCATAACTGTAACTTAGATATATGTTTTGCACCAAACTGCAATTTCTTTTTATCTTCCTGTGCTAAGCTTTGGTTCCTTTAACTATGGAACAGAATGAGAACAGTGAGTTCTAACCAAAACATGCTCTCCTGCATTGAATTTCCTTTCACAAAACAAAGCACTCCATTCCTCTTTCCATTCAACCACTGTCAAGTTTTCAGATACAAGCTGAATACAGGCAGACTGTAACCATAGTAAACACAAACGCTCTCTAGTATAGTTCCCAATAGAGAACTTGTTCCCCTCTGAAACTTAATGAACCTGGAGACCACCTCTTCGTTTTCCATATTATCAACTGAGTGGGGCATTAGTGTTTGGTTATAACATTGAAGGACATTTGTAGCCTCAAATCGCAAACTCTTGCACCTTCTACTAAGTACTTTCAAAGATGAACAACACTGACAGGTTCATTACAACAATGACCCCCGTTCTTGGTACCAGTTTTCTGTATTAGTTACTTTTACAACAGAATACCTGAGAAAAACAACCTAAGAATTAAGTGTAGTTTGGCTCATATAGTTTTACTTTACAGTCTTTGATGGCAGGAGAGGCACAAAGGCAGGAGAGTAAAAACAGCTGGTCACACTAGAGTCAGGAAACACTCTCCTTCAGTCTAGTAGCCTAGCCCAGGGGCTCTCAATGACTGTTTAGTGTCTTTCTACCTGAGTTATATATCTTTAAAAATGCTCTTACAGCCAAAGTTTTATAATTTCAAATTCCATCCATTGCCAATCAAGAGTAACCACAAAATCTAGAGCATTTCGCTTTATAGCCCATCAGTGCTTTCATAGTCTGTGGTACACACTTAGATGGAAATCCACTTGATTCTGTCATGGATCAAGATATTCTGTCTGCCCTCAAAATCAATGACCTCAGGTAGTCTGCCTTCAGATTTCAACTGCAGTCTTAATTTAAATATCGATTAATGCAATTGCTCAATAGTAGACTTATATACTATGAACATTTTACTATATGGAGATGTTCTGGCTAGTTTTATGTCAGCTTGACTGAAGCTAAAGTCATCTGAGAGAGGAAACCTAAATTGAGAAATGGCTGTAGGCAAGCCTGTAGGGCATTTTCTTAATTAATGATATAGGTGAAAGGGCCCAGCCTACTGCTTGGCGATGTCTTCCCTAGACTGGCACTTCTGAGTGCTATAAAAAACCAGGCTGAGCAAGCCATGAGGACCAAGCCAGTAAGCAGCATCCCACCATAGCCTGTGAATCAGCTCCTACCTCCAAGTTCTTATCTTGTTTGAATTCTTACCCATTGAAGAGAATTGTTTGGAAATATAAGCAAAAGCTCTTTCCTCCACAAGTTGATGTTGTGTTTCATCACAGCAATAGTAACTGAACTGAGAGAGGACATCACCATATTGTTGCTCTTTAAAAGAACGCAGACTACATCATTTTCAAATACTTTTCATTTCACATGCCTCAGTAATTTTGTTTTTCCCTACTGCTACTTAAAATATTATTATATATTATATGTTTAATAATAAGGGGATCTTTTTAATAAGAAAATTTATAAATGCCTGTTAAATTACCTATACCTTAGAGAGAAGATTAATTAGGCATAAGGATTACTGACTTTGGGACACTTTATAAGAATTCTATTTCATAACAGCATATATAATTGCATTCTTTACTCAAGAAATAAGTAGAAATTATCTTAGTTTAAGTAATTTAAAAGGCAATATACATTTTCTACTAAAAGTTTTATTGTTAATACTTTATATTTTTAGCGTGCCTATTTTTATTTGTGCATGTATAAATGTTTTAACTCTGTGTATATTTGTGCATCACGTTCATGTGCGTTGCTTATGGAGGCAGAGGAGTGTGTCAGATCCTCTTGCACTGGAGTGAACAGCCTAGTAGGTGCTGGAAATAGAGCATGAGTCTTCTGTAAGAGTAGCCAGTGCTCTTAACTGCTGAACCATCTCTCCAGCCCCAGTACTGTGCAAATTATAAAATATAATGTAAAATGACTTGATAAACTATTTTAATATTAACTATAAAAATCCATAAACCCAAGACGTATAAATATATAACCTTCCTATAGTCTTTCTATGCTCCTTGTTGAATAACATTATAATAATAGTATATTTATAATTTGTCCTCTGGTAAGTTTTCATTTTATTTTGTGTGTGTGAGCACTTTTACATGCTCAGAGTACAGCGTGTAGAATTCTGTTCTTTCATTCCACCACATGACTCCCAGGGATCAAACTTGTACTGGCTAGTTTTGTGTCAATGTGACACAGCTGGAGTTATCACAGAGAAAGGAGTTTCAGTTTTGGAAATGCCTCCATGAGATCCAGCTGTAAGGCATTTTCTTGATTAGTGATCAAGGTGGGGGGGGGGGAGTGTCCCCTTGTGGGTGGTGCCATCTCTGGGCTGGCAGTCTTGGTTCTATAAGAGAGTAGGCTGAGCAAGCCAGGGGAAGCAAGCCAGTAAAGAACATTCCTCCATGGCCTCTGCATCAGCTCCTGCTTCCTGACCTGCTTGAGTTCCAGTCCTGACTTCCTTTGGTGATGAACAGCAGTATGGAAGTTAAGCTGAATAAACCCTTTCCTCCCCAACTTGCTTTTTTGTCATGATGTTTTGTCCAGGAATAGAAATCCTGACTAAGACAGTCATCTAACTTGGATGCAAGCTACATTGTCTGCCTGCCTGCCTGTCTGTCTGTCTATCATTTATCTCTCCATCCATCCATTCATCAGTCTATGTACCTGACTGCCTGCCTACCTGTCGGTCTATCTTCTTTATGAAAGATGTACACGATAGCCCCAGCTAGCTCTGAATTCATATCAGTTTTCCTGGCTGGTCTGGAAACCACAGTAGTTCTCATGACTCAGTCTTCCAAGTGCCATCATAACCCATTTCTTAATATTAGGATTGAATCCCACGACGAGCATAGAATACTAGATATCTGTTTTTCATAAATCCACATCTAACATTCTACGCTTACTTTATAATGTATGCCATGTACATCAATCTTGAATAGGAAACAGTTTTATTTTTTAATGTATTCTGTCCCTTCTTCCACATCTTGTTTCTTATTTTCTTCTGTTGGATATACTCAGGCCCACTGATGCCCCTACCTACTGGGTAGGGCTCATACATTACCGGAGCCAGTTTTCAAACCCATTTGTTGGTAATTCTTGGAGTTGACTTTATCTGTTTGCGTTCCTGATTCTTTTCAGTTGAACATAAATTCCTCATCCTTTAAATTAGAGGGATTAACACTAGTCTTTTTCTTCTTGTCTCTCTTCACCTTCAGTTCCCAGTTGTAACTGTCTCATCCAAATTTTTGTTTTTACTCTTTTCTCCCAGAATTCCCTTGCTTTGTTCTGTAGACCCTTTCTGTGGGCTTGGCACCTCTTTTCTTCTCACCAGTTTAATTTTGCACATTGCTTGTGAAGTTTAGTGTATGGTACATGTAAAGAATTTTCAAGGCCACTTCCTAGATTCTGAGTGAAGCTTGTTCTTGAACTTTTACCTTAAGTTTCAAGCTTTATTCACTGATTGACCTAGCATCCTATTTAAGTTGCGTTCTTTGAAACCAGTGTCTTTCTTGACCATTTTTCATGTCACATATGTCTCTAGGTACAGAGGTTGGTGTATATTTTTCCCTGGGAGCATGTATCTGCTTGTCTTTGTATTTTCCTTTTGTCTCTCTTGAGAGGGTATGATGATATGAAAGAAATCAGGACCCAAATAGATAAAGTCAACGCCAACTTATACCAACCAACAGGTTTGGAAACAATGGTTCAGGTGATGTGTGAGCCCTATCCAGTTTTTTTTTTTTTTTCCTTGAAAATTCTGTGTGAAACTGAGAATGAAATAGGAATTAGAATTAATGTAACTATTCCTTTTAATTTAATTCACTGATTTTTATTAGATTAATCCAAATCTTTTATTCAAATGAACAGTTTGTCACTCAAATCTAAAGGAACAACCATCTGTGACATGTCCATACATCTTTGTTCTGTGAAGACTTGTTTCAGTAAACACTGTATGTAGGTTTAATTTCATATAACACGAGTCCATTAATACAGACTAGATTAAAAGTAGAGTGGCATATATAGAATTTATGGTGAGTATTCCTTGAGTTATTTATTCCAATTACTGTTTAATTTTAACAACTTACTTGGTCCTTTCATCACCTAATAATTGGCATATGATTTTCTTTATATATTACATCATATTAATTTGAAGGCATTGCCACAATAAAATCTGCTGTAGTTACTTTTACCACTAAAGCTATATTTTGATACTTTCTTATTATCCAATTGGACTAAATTTTTTAAATTTACAAATTATTTGAAAGAGGAGAGAATGTAGCCATGACTACTATTCTTAAAGAACCTCAGGTACCTCTCACTCCTAGGCACATTTAACTGCTCCCGCCCCCAGACAGTCATATAAATGTCCCTGTCTCTAATATGGTAGGAAAAAAAAAACCTCCTGTTACTAAAATATCACGTTTACCATTTACCTTTCTTTTTTTTATTTTTTATTTTTTTTAATTAGGTATTTTCCTCATTTAAATTTCTAATGCTATCCCAAAAGTCCCCCATACCCTACCCACCCACTCCCACTTTTTGGTCCTGGCGTTCCCCTGTACTGGGGCATATAAAGTTTGCAAGTCCAATGGGCCTCTCTTTCCAGAGATGGCTGCTAGGCCATCTCCTGATACATATGCAGCTAGAGTCAAGAGCTCTGGGGTACTGGTTAGTTCATAATGTTGTTCCACCTATAGGGTTGCAGATCCCTTTAGCTCCTTGGGTGCTTTCTCTAGCTCCTCCATTGAGGGCCCTGTGATCCATCCAACAGCTGACTGTGAGCATCCACTTATGTGTTTGCTAGGCCCCGGCCTAGTCTCACTAGAGACAGCTATATCAGGGTCCTATCAGCACAATCTTGCTAGTGTATGCAATGTTGTCACAGTTTGGAGGCCGATTATGGGATGGATCCCTGGATATGGCAGTCTCTAGATGGTCCATTCTTTTGTCTCAGCTCCAAACTTTGTCTCTGTAACTCCTTCCATGGGTGTTTTGTTCCCAATTCTAATAAGGGGCAAAGTGTCCACACATTGGACTTCGTTCTTCTTGAGTTTCATGTGTTTTGCAAATTGTAACTTATATCTTGGGTATTCTAAGTTTCTGGGCTAATATCCACTTATCAGTGAGTACATATCATTTGAGTTCTTTGTGATTGGGTTACCTCACTCAGGATAATGCCCTCCAGGTCCAACCATTTGCCTAGGAATTTCATAAATTCATTCGTTTTAATAGCTGAGTAGTACTCTATTGTGTAAATGTACCACATTTTCTGTATCCATTCCTCTGTTGAGGGGCATCTGGGTCCTTTCCAGCTTCTGGCTATTATAAATAAGGCAGCTATGAACATAATGGAGCATGTGTCCTTCTTACCGGTTGGGACATCTTCTGGATATATGCCCAGGAGAGGTATTTCGGGATCCTCAGGTAGTACCATGTCCAATTTTCTGAGAAACCGCCAGACTGATTTCCAGAGTGGTTGTACAAGCTTGCAATCCCACTAACAGTGGAGGAGTGTTCCTCTTTCTCCACATCCACGCCAGCATCTGCTGTCACCTGAATTTTTGATCTTAGCCATTCTGACTGGTGTGAGATGGAATCTCAGGGTTGTTTTGATTTGCATTTCCCTGATAATTAAGGATGCTGAACATTTTTTCAGGTGTTTCTCAGCCATTCAGTATTCCTCAGGTGAGAATTCTTTGTTTAGCTCTGAGCCCCATTTTTTAATGGGGTTATTTGATTTTCTGGAGTCCACCTTCTTGAGTTCTTTATATATATTGGATATTAGTCCCCTATCCGATTTGGGATAGGTAAAGATCCTTTCCCAATCTGTTGGTGGCCTTTTTGTCTTATTGCCGGTGTCTTTTGCCTTACATAAGCTTTGCAGTTTCATGAGGTCCCATTTGTCAATTCCCGATCTTACAGCACAAGCCATTGCTATTCTATTCAGGAATTTTTCCCCTGTGCCCATATCTTCAAGGCTTTTCCCCACTTTCTCCTCTACAAGTTTCAGTGTCTCTGGTTTTATGTGGAGCTCCTTGATCCACTTGGATTTGACCTTAGTACAAGGAGATAGGAATGGATCAATTCGCATTCTTCTACATGAATGAATACCACCAGTTGTGCCAGCACCATTTGTTGAAAATGCTGTCTTTTTTCCACTGGGTGGTTTTAGCTCCCTTGTCGAAGATCAAGTGACCATAGGTGTGTGGGTTCATTTCTGGGTCTTCAATTCTATTCCATTGGTCTACTTTTCTGCAGTTACACCAGTACCATGCCATTTTTATCACAATTGCTCTGTAGTAAAGCTTTAGGTCAGGCATGGTGATTCCACCAGAAGTTCTTTTATCCTTGAGAAGAGTTTTTGCTATCCTAGGTTTTTTGTTATTTCAGATGAATTTTCAGATTGTTCTTTCTAATTTGTTGAAGAATTGAGTTGGAATTTTGATGGGGATTGCATTGAATCTGTAGATTGCTTTTGGTAAGATAGCCATTTTTACAATGTTGATCCCGCCAATCCATGAGCATGGGAGATCTTTCCATCTTCTGAGATCTTTTTTAATTTCTTTTTTCAGAGACTTGAAGTTCTTATCTTACAGATCTTTCACTTCTTAGTTAGAGTCACGCCAAGGTATTTTATATTATTTGTGACTATTGAGAAGGGTGTTGTTTCCCTAATTTCTTTCTCAGCCAGTTTATTCTTTCTGTAAAGAAAGGCCATTGACTTGTTTGAGTTATCCAGATACTTCACCGAAGCTGTTTATCAGGTTTAGGAGTTCTCTGGTGGAATTTTTAGGGTCACTTATATATACTATCATATCATCTGCAAAAAGTGATATTTTTCACTTCTTCCTTTCCAATTTGTATCCCCTTGATCTCCTTTTGTTGTCTAATTGCTCTGTATAGGACTTCAAGTACAATGTTGAATAGGTAGGGAGAAAGTAGGCAGCCTTGTGTAGTCCCTGATTTACTAAAATATCCTGTTTACCATTTACCTTTTTATCCCTATTTTCAAGATCCACTGTTGCTGTGAGAACTTGGAAAAGGGTACTTTCACGGAGGGGTTGTGATTCTCCTCTAACTCCCAACTGAACAAATATCTTTATGGCACTTGTCTTTGGAAATCTCCTCTCTCACTGTCCTTTGTCTGTGGCTTTCCTGTGTTTGCACAATATTTAAGTAATTGTGTAAATGCAGTTAACTTCTTCCCCCATATCATTTAATCTCCCTTTGTCTGCTGCTGCATATTATGGAGCCACATTTGAATTGGGGTTCAGCTGCATAGTGAATAATTGGTCAGTGACAGTAATGCAATTTCCCTTTATAATTTGTGTTATTCTATGTTACATGTGCATGAAGGAAAAGTGGCTCCACCATCTCTTCAGTATTTGCAGTCTGGGGATCATTTTGATAACCTTGTAGGAATATGTGTTGGTTGAACTATTTTAGTTATTTAAATTTATAACAAAGTTAAAATATAGTTGAAAGAAATTGCCTTCTAATCACAAGCTGATATATGTATAAAAAGTGAGATTAATTCCTAAGTGGATGTCTTTTCTCTCCTTGATTTTTACATTAATCTTTGAAGGTAAATTTATGTTTGTCTCTAATTTTCTTTATTTTGTGTTATTTCTGTATTCTCTCAAATCCACTTTGTCTCATCTAAAATTGTCTAATCTTCTACTTTAATGTTATTGTTCATTCATTCTTCATTTTAAAAGCCAGAGATGCAAAACTCCACCCTATATTAATGTAATTTTACAGTTAAGATTTTATGTCATAAAAGTATAGACATTTAAAGTTACAGTTCCCAGAAGAATCTTATTTCAGTCACATTGTATAAACTGATATCAAAGCTGAAATGTATCATCATTACAATAATGCAAAATACTTATACATGCATGAGGACACAGTTATAGTTGTTTAGGGAACCATAATTTTACATTTTCTGACTTTCTTGCACATATAGTTTCAGCCATAATTTTAACTTAGTGCATTTTCTTCATTGACTCTCAGGTAATGTATTTGTTGCTATGTTATCTTAAATATAAGTTTTTGTTGGCCTCATTTTTTTCCCTTCTGTATGTCTATAAACCTGTACTCAGATTTGCTATCTCTACAAAGAAAATATTGTGTTCAAAATTTGTTTTATTTTCATGTATGGTGATAGTCTCTCTGCAAACCCTTTCTCCACATATACACACACGTACATGCACACACACACATATACACATGCACGCACTCACACATACAAACAGAACCTCACACACTTATATTTACATTCTGGCACATTATAGAAGCAGGTATCATATGACTACCTGCTGTTGAAAGTGTTGATGATACTGAATTATTTATTCTATCTTTTTCTACACTATCCCAAATCGTTTTGGGTACTTTGACACATTTTGGTCTCTTCCATATGGATACTTCATGGTGGCAGAGTTGCCAGATGCTCAGGCTTTGTAACCATCTTAATTGTTCAAGGAGAATTCTTGGGGAGATTCTAGCTTTGTTGCTGATTCTTATGGAGTAGTAAAGTACAAACATTTATTTGAAAGTATTTTTTCAACGCAACAAATTAGTATGAAAAAGTTACTAGACTGTCCCACTGGAATCTATGAGCTTTGGGGATTTACTGAAGGAGGACTTTATCACTCAGATTCCTGGGGTCTTATTTAAAATGTAACAGTAGTACTATTTGTAAATTTTGGGATAAACAAATTTGGGCATCTTTCACAATTTGAAATATCTAAGGTTTGCTTTCCCATAATTCAGCTACTTATTTATATGTCAGTTTCCAATGAGCAAAGAGCAACATGTCAATATAGTTTATTCCTTTTCCTTATTAACTGCACAGACTCATATATTATGTATATGTGTGCATATGTTCATATGGTCACATATGCTATACATAAATATGCTCATGTATTCTAAATATTTATCCAATTAATAGTAACTAGACATGCATTATCCAAGAGGTTTTGGGTTTTTTTGTTTTTTGTTTTTTTTGTCCTTTATCTGGGTGGGTACACACTTCCATCCTCCTAATTTTCTGTCACTTTTAGCTGTTAGTGCACAATGAACTATCTTTCAGTGCCTATTTCAAGAAATTCTTTTTTATGCCAAAATTTGGTTTCCCCTTTTTGCTTCTTATATGACGTTCCTCATACTTCCTTATAGTTGGGGACTATATGTATATATGGTTAAAAGAAAGAAATAGTCCATCTAACTTAAGCAGGAAATCTTCTTGTCTTTGAGGTGTGTGGATATTCTGACATGGCTGAGATGTCACATGGTTTAATTGCCATTGTGTGGCACATGACACATGGCTGTCAATCATGTGATTCTTCAGTGGAGTCATTCAAAGATTAAATAATTAGAGAGATAGGTATATATTTGTAGAGTCTTTTAGTTCATAGTTTTACTCATGTTTAAGTATAGTGTGTCCACATTTTGTTAGACAGAAACCAAGGAAAGTATTTGTAAGCTGTTTATTGACTGAATAGAAGTTATTTTCCCTCCATGTATAAATAACTACATCCAGAGTTGAAGTTGTTTGTAAGATTGGAATTAGGCAACCAGACTTAAAAACCTTTGTGTCTGCACTATCCTGGCCTCACCTTTAGCTGGTGGACTTCAAGCAGCCTACTGCATTCTGTACTGTCATTTGGTGTGGTTGTATTGAGTAGGATACTGAGCTCTTCCTTGCTATGATATATTTGGTGACTTTGATGTATACTGTGATGTAATAGATTGGAAGAGAAGAAATGTATCTACAGTTAGCATGTAATGTACATTGTGCTGAATGACTTTCATGCTTCGTTTAGGTGTTTCTGATACTAGTGTGTAGTGTTTTCACCCCCCATACCTATGTAACTAATCGTGAATTTACAGACAAAACAGAGGTCAATCATTGGGGTTATTGAAAACCAAATAAAATAATAGGGGCTTTTTTTTGTAAAATTTAAATAGGTATACAGACACTTTTCATTTCCAGTTTATTCTATTTGATCTTGCCAAAACTGGCTTTTGATTAGTTCGTCCCTCTGACATATACTGAGAAATTGAAATTACAACTTTCTCATGAAGGATTCAGGAAATCAATGTTTATAAGAAGGTTTGTCTTTGAAGTAGCTATGTAAATGGTCACAGTCCTGGAACTTATGCCTTCATCTTTATCCTTTGGAAACAGTGGACTACATTAGTAAACATTTTATTCTCTAACATCTCCTGAGTATTTACTATGTACTATGTACTATGTATACTTCATGGCTTTGACATTTGTAGTAATTGTCCAGTGTTACCATTGGAATCAAAGTGGTAAGCAAAATAAAATCAATAGTACTAAATTATTTGTGGAAGGTCCCTTTTCAAATGGTGTACACCAATTTTAGAGATCTAGAAGAAATACCTTAGATTTAGCAAAACAAAGTAGTAGTAATAATAATAATCCAAAAGCAGGGATAATGTCCATGAAAACAGCAAAAAAAAAAAAAAAAAAGGAACAATCAAGTGATTAAAAAATGTAATAAAGTATTCCAGAAAACATGCTTGGAGCCTGGCAAGGTGAACCAGCAGTTAGCAGTGATTTCTGCTCTTCCTGAGGGCCTGGGTTGGTGTCTAGCACTAACATTGGGCATCTTACAATGACCTATAAATCTAGTACCCATGGTCCCATGCTGTTCTGGCCTCTGTTGGGCATCTGCACTTGTGTGTGTGTGTGTGTGTGTGTGTGTGTGCATACACAAAACTTAAACAAAGCTACAACAAAAAACCCACTTTAAAACAAAAAGGCAAATGTTCATAAGTAATGAAAAATAGGATTTTAAGGTCTATTATAGAATGAATCTTTACATAGTATCTTAGTTTGGGCTGTATAGTTGTAGTAGAATTGATTCAGAAAAAAATAGAGCCACTATTTTGTTCCATTTTTGCTTATCACTGCAAAACTGTGGAAATAGCTTAGTTGATATGTATGGAAGCAATTTTATTGTTGTTGTTTTGAGTATTTTAATTTCCACTGTGAAACAAATTTCAGGCCTAAATGGTGAAATTTCATGGAAGCTGCTGTGTATCTTCTTCTCCATTCCTCATTGTCTCAGGCATATATAGCTTTTCAAGCTGTCTTAGCTACACAGAATGATAGTGTGCTGGCCGTACTGATCAGTGTTCCCTTAGATGTGTGTCCATGGAAACGACACCAGTGGTATTAACTTGGATCTCCAGTCTTCTAACTTTATAGTGTTTTGAAGTGAACACCAGAGATTCTTGAGTGGAATGAACTAAAGGGCAAAGACCATGCCAATATAAAATGCTATGTTGCTGTTAAAGAATAGTCATCAACGAAGATGACTTGATTACAAGATGATTTGAATTACAAATATTTCACATATTAATTATTGTATTTTATGGAGCTAAAATATTATATGAAGTGTTCCCAGAACACTCCATAAGATGGATGTCTTTGAATGTTAATTGACTGATTTTTTTTAAGACCGACACTACAAATCCCCAAAGATGACAGAAATTATTATTATGTTATTATACGTTCTTTATCTTTATACCAAGTTGACACCCAACTTTCCCCATGAGTTGCTTTCCTTTGGATTGTATCTTGAATACTTGATACATTAGAATGATAAAATAGAAAATAGTACCTGAAATGTCATTAGGAACTCTAAGAAGAAAGTAATGGGTTCAATGAAACTGACATCAAATAAAACTTCCTAGAATTGTGTTGGGTTTTGAAGTATAATGGGGCATGGCTGTTTCCAAATCTCTTTTAATAGTGGGAATAATGATTCCATTGAACACTTTGAACAAAAAATCAATTAGTTTTTTTTTTATTATGAAAATAATCTTAATTTTTGGTAAAATATGTAAATTAAGAAAATATAAGTGTAGTGTAACTAAGGAAACAGCATGTATTAGACTCTACAATATGAAAAAATACTTGCTTTAGTTAAAATATTATGATGTTCCTATTAATAAAATGAACTGAAAAATCATACTTTAGAATTTCTTTCTGTATATGAAGGGCCAATTTCTTGCTGTGCTGTCTAGGCTACTCAAACTGACTATGTAGCTCATGCTGTCCTCCAACTTGAAGTCATGCCTGCCTCTGAATGCTGGGATTTCAATTATGCAGCACTATGCATGTCTAGAAGGACTTTTTAAGGTAGTCAAACAACATACTACTAAGAGCTAAAAGCATAAACTAAAACTCTGCAAGTTTTCTATACTTAATGGCAAACAGAAAAGAAGGAAACAGCCAAATCATTTTCCTACTTAAAATCTTTAAGTCTCTTCTGTCCATAAAAGTAGAAGGCTGCGTTTGTGTCTTTCAAAGGTTCATGTACTTTTTCAGTTTCATCCTTCTTCAGACTAAGCTGTCCTGCATTGTCCTTGGTTGCTGTTCCGATCTCAAGCTAGTTCTTTCCTCGTAGTCTACCTTTATTTTCTAGTGTCCACCTACCACTGAGTATAGAATCTTGCCAAAAAAAAAAAAAAAAAAAAAAAAGAAAGAAAGAAATGTAGGTGTGTGATACATGCTGGAGGAAGTTCTGCTTGGTGACATAATAGGTGATTTATACTTTATAATTTAGTATTTAAGACAGTTTTTGCTTTGGCTGTGTCTTTTTAATCACCAGGAGTGGGGGGAAAACTCACTTGTCCCATTCCATACATAGTCCCATTCCAGAATAGATTAATGTAAGCTAATTAATATGAACTTAGAAATTAGATTTTCAACATGCAAGTCAACAAGAGACTGTTTAGGAAAGTCATCTAGGCGTGCAGTTATGTGTAGGTGCCATGTATAAAGGTCTGTTAGGTGGCCCATTTAGATAATACAGCCAGTGACCAAATATAGCTGTTCAACTCAGTTATTTCAAATCAGTTTTACTTGTTAAGCACTCATCACTGGATGTGTCTGGTCCTGTGTTGACAGTAAGTTCTAGTTCTTCTCTATGATGAAGGAGAATACTGTATATCCATGCTATTTGCATCTAAAAGATCATGCTCATATGCCTACAGTGCATAGGTGAATTTCAGCATCTTTATACATTAGACAGAGTGGCAAGTATATGGCTTTTATTCAAACTGAGCAGAAAAGAATAAATTTCATTGCAAGAATGAAACAAAAAAAGCACGTATATAGATACAATTTCAAATTTCCGTATTGAAGTTAATGGGCTCATGATATCAAGTCATTTTGGTTAAACGATTACAATAGCAACTTATTTGTAGTTGGGCGAAGTGGTAAGCTAATGTTGTAGCTGTGAATTTGAGTTTGGTAGACGCTTTAAATACAGGTTTTCTTTTACAGAGATAGGAGTTCCCATTTACAGCTCTTTGGTGATCTAAAAACAGCTGAATGCAGTAGTAGCACTGTAATAAGTACAAATGCAGCTTATACAGTGTAGTATGTCATATTTATGAACCATTATCCAACTACTTTCTCTGGGTCTGATGTTGATTTAAAAATATTAAGCATAAAACCTTGTGAGATCTTCCTTCTGAGATAAACTGCTCAATGTACCTTATACTCAAGCAGTAGCTGTCAAAACTTACCTTGTCCTTATGGCTTTTGTTGTCACCTTATGTCCTTCTTCTGCCATGTCCCACTAAGGACGATAAGATATATCTTAGGAGGGTTTATTGCTTCAATAGAACCTCAGTCAGGATGCGCTTTGGAATCTGACGCTTAGCTCCTGACTGAATGATGCCTTTCAGTGTGTAATTTTCAACTTAAAAAATTGGTTGTTTGAATCAAAATAAAAAGTTTTCTGGGTATTTTGTTATTTATGGGGTTGTTGTTGTTACTTGTGGTTTTTGTTACAAGTATGATTGTAAAGAAAACTCAGTGTTTTGCATCTGGACTTTTTAGTCTTACTCTAAAAGGGTTATCTGTATGTTCTCACCTGTCCAAGTGTTACCCCTTTTTCTCTATACGTATGTATGTGGTACATCATCAGCTCATCAGGGGCCATTGCCCTTGAATCTAAATCTCTTCATACTCCTTTTATGTTGGTTCCTCTTATGCTGTGTGTCCGACTCCATGAGATGCACTTTTCATCCTCCTGGGCTGTCTTGATCAACATTTCTGTTCTTCTCAGCTTGCCTCTATTACACAGTAGACATTTTAGTAAATGGAGAGAGAGAGAGCAAAGTGGTTTGATTTATTTTTAAACGTGGATAGACAGATGTCCAGTTTTTTTTCCACAGTCAACCTTTTATCATTATTTGATTTATAGAAAGGGTTTTACATATTTAGTGCCAGTCATTATGAGTCAATAATAGAGAAAAATATTTTTATTAGGCTAGGGATTATATCATACTTTAGAGAGGAATTGAAAAAACATGCTAAGAAAAGAGACCACACTAGTAAGTAAACTGTGTGAATCAAAAAGGGTTTTGTCAAAGCATGCACATGTACACATCTGCTTTTATACTGAATTTCAGTAGTTGGTTGCATAAAGAAGTCAAGTTATAATGAAACTGTGGCAAAGTGTTCCCCAACCAGTCTTATCTCTGTTCCTTTTATCCTCAGATAGAACCTTTTTTGACTTTTCCAATAAAATTCAGCCAATATTTTTCTTCTTCTTCCTGTCCCTCAGAAACTGAGCTAAGCTGACACCAATGCAATCAGACTTTTATAATTCTTAACGTTTACTTTTTAGAAAATCAGGACTGTGTGAGACTGCTTCTGCATGGTACTATATAGCAAATATTTGTATGTCTCTCTAGAGATACAAATTTCTCTTGGGGTGGAAAGAGGAAGGAGAAGAGGAATCAAAGCATGCCCACAAAGCATGTTTGGAAAGTAAACCTTTATCTCTTCTCTAGGACCCTCTTTGCAAGCTCAGTACTCAACCTGACTGAACTGGCTGCCCTTCGGCCTGATCTGGGAAAACTGAAAAAGATCTTATACTTCCATGAAAACCAGTTGGTGTATCCTGTCAAGAAATATCAGGAGAGAGATTTTCAATATGGATACAACCAAATTCTCTCGTGGTAGGTATTGATCATGGGAAACTTAATATTTGCCATCTTTTATCCCATTTTGTCAACACAGATTTTTCGGGGTGGGGTGCATATACACAGGCCAGGAGAAAGCTATGGCCTCTTCCTTTGATATTTATGGGGAGACTCCATAAGTCTGGGGCTTCTGCTTTAATTTGCTCTACTTGAAACCAGCAAGTCTCAGAGTTCCTTATCTGTTTGCCTTCCTAGGAGCCGAGGTTATAGGTAGGTACAGATGCCTGGCTTGCTCTGTGGCTGCTTGTGTCCTCACGATTTTGAAGCAGTTTCGTTTTACTGATAAGCTGTTTTTCCAGTCCCCATCTTTTCCTTTTCAGGTGGTTAATTTGTAAATATGGAGATCATTATAAATTTAGGAACCTATTAAAACACGTATAGGTGCTTAAAGGTTTTTTTTTTTTTTTATAATATGTGTGTTTATGGAAGATTTACAATATTACTGCTGCTCTTTTATTAAAAATTTTAAACAATATTTTTATTGATTATTTGAGAATTTCCCACAATGCACCATGATTACCTTTATACCTATTCCTCCAAGCTGTGCCCCGGACCCTGTGGCCTGTCCCCCAAAAAAGAGCTGGAAAAAAAATAACAAGTTCAGTTTGTGTTGTCTAAATAGTCACTGCAACAGGGACAAGCTCCTGGTGGTGACCCTTACAGAAGGCGAGCCGCCCTCTGCCCGCTCCTGCTAGTAGTGATCTATTGTGGAGAGCTACATTTCATCCGCCTTATCACATGTTTTCCCCAACATGATATTTTTTATTGATTCTTTGGAGATTTCACATCTTATAGCCCTGTCACATTTACTTCCCAGTTCTTTTCTGTCCACTCCCTCTGCCCTTTTGACCTTCCCCACTGCCCCCCCTCCATTTTATTTTGTGATATTTGTATACTCCCTGGATCATGGTCTAACTCTCAGTGCCCTACCCCTTGAATAGAGCTGAGGGCCTCCCCTCTCACACTTCTGCTGGAAGCCATTTATTATGGAGAGTGATATTTTACTGCATCCTATCATAGTTTGTAAGAGTTTACTTTATGATGACTTCCTGTTTAGGCTGTTAGTAGTAGCTTCATTAGTAGCTGCTAGCTGCAGATATTCATAATGTGTTTGAACAGTCCTTGCTAGTCTGTTTCTTAGTTTAGTTGACATAGAAAAACAGCTATATGGTACTAATTTTGTTTTGAGCAGTTTGTAAATGTTTTCCTACAGTCATTTTTACAAGCTGCTTCAATTGTGAGGGAGCAGGGCTATCAAAAGAGTAGAAGTGCTGCCGTGAAATGTCTCATAAAAAGCACCCATCTTAAAATTCATAATAAAATTAAAATACTTCATTTTATCTTGAAGTGGCAATCGGAAAATATGTTTTACAAATGAAAATGAGAGGCTGAGAAATGGCTCAGTGATTGTGAGCACTGATGGCTGTTCCATAGGACCCAGGTTCAATTCCCATCATTCAATTCCCATCACATGGCATCTCACACCTATCTGTGACTCCAGTTCCAGGGCTCTGACAACCTTACACAGACATACATGTAGACAAAACACGGATGAACATAAAAAAAATAATCTATTTTTAAAAATTAAAATGAAATTGCCTTGTAGTTTATCAATATGTAAAACATTGGTCTTGTTTTTGTGGTTATTGAATTAATACCATATTTTCTTTCAGATACTATGTTTTTATTATCCTGAGAAACCATGAGGGAAGAATTAAGTATTTTTTCCTTTATGGGTGGCCTTAAACTTAATGGAAGTTACACCCATTTGTATCAGAAAAGAAATATGTGGAAAAAGTATATTTCTGTAGTCCAATGTGAATCTTTACCAGCATAGATTAGATACTTTAGAATAATAGTAGTTGGCTTGGATGTTTGTTGTGGGCAAACATTAAATTAAAAAAATTAGACTCTGCCTCTTTCTCCTTTACAGATATTCTTTCCTCATAAGGATAGAGACCTAAACCTTGCGTGTGATTTTTCAGCATTTCTCCTTTCAAGAATATAAGTTGATAGGCAAGTTTGCAGAGAAATAGCTGCACCACATCATCATTTGGCTTTGTAATAGGAAGAAAAGTATGTCTCAGCTGTCCAGAGACGAAATAAGAATGTTAGAGAGCAGTCCAACTCCAGGATTTTTGAGAAATATGGTTTCTTCTTCCAATGTTTCTTCCATGTTCCTGCTGAGTCTGTGTTCCTTGGCACTGACAGAGTTCTTTCTGGACCGTGTGACAGTTAAGGATTTTAAAGATTACTGACATAAGCTGTCACCTTAAACAGAAGTTTCACTAACTCTGACTTATGAACACATGCTATAACTGTATATTGTGACCCGTTGCTCACAACTGCAATGCATGACATATGGTACAAACAGACTAGATATAATGTTCTTCAGCTTTTAGTATATTATTGTATTTGCTTCCTTTATCACGTAGTTTTGTGTCAGCACTTCATTCCTTTGTAGTATCTATCTTGCTGTTGCCTGTGTTCCCCAAATTTTCTCAAGGTAGGGGCTCAAAAAAAAAAGTCCAGGCAAAGTCAATTTTTTGTATAGGAATGGCAAATCAATGGGTCTTCTGATAGTTTTTGTTTTGTTGTCTACTAATGATAGCAAACCCTCCTTCCTTGGTAATTATGGTATAAATTAAGCTAAGGATTAACATGGCATTCATGTTTTATCTATAAGCTCTGCATGTTATGATGAATTTTTATAATCTAGTAGACATGCATTCTTTCAGTCTTATTGTTATATTTATTTTAGGATGAAATAAAGGTATCTGTTTTGTCATGTCTCCCTTCTTATTGACTTCAGTTGCTGTTGATAGATAAAATGATCAAAAGCAACCTAGGATGGAAACAGTTTATCTCCTCTTATAAGTCATAGTACATCATTCAATTCAGTGAATTCAGAGAAAGACCTCCAACTTGAAGTAGAAACTAAGGAACACTGGCTTGTTCACAGGCTCCCATTTACACAGCCCAGTCCCACCTACCTAGGGATGGCACCACCCATAGTGGGCTTCACTCTCCCAAGATCAATTAGTAATCAAGAACATGGCACAGAAACAATGCACATGGCCTAGACTGATGAAGGCAGTTCTTCAATTCACGTTCCCCTTTTTTAGGTGTGTCAAGTTGACATGTAGGTGTACCAAGATAAGGCATCATAGACATTTTTAAGAACCAAATCTTATTAAATTAATTTTTTCATGTTATACTTTGAGGTTTATTTAGCCTACCCATTGCTACCGTTGGTGTTCAGACAGTATGTAGTAGACATTAAGAAAATTACTTTTATTTTTATATTATCTAAAACCTGCATTAACAATATATTTCATATTTAAAAAAATATTGACAAGAGACAGATTGTCTGAATCATCAATACTGCATTTCTTTTGTTTAGTTCTAAAGAGCAACAGTTGTGGTCGTTTATACTTTTTAAATAATAAATCCTAATAGTGTGGGTATCTAGATCTATTGCACTAATTATTTTTCTACATTCATGACTGTCCTAAACAGCATAAAAGTGAAATTAATTACTATCACCCCATGTAGTACTAGAACTCAAAACCATAAATTTCTTAAGCAAAAGCTAAAACATGAAATGGACTTTAAATCGTATTCAGGGTATCATGATTCCATAGGAAAAGCCTCAATGACCTTCCTCAGAGCCAGTGAGGAAGTCATAAACCTTCTATCCTCTGTAGTACATAGAGACATTGTTGGGCTAGCTGTGCTTGGTACGGATAATGTAGGAAGTTTATGGCATTTGGGGAGATAGACATTACTTTCATGTGTTATGTGATTTCATTCAATTTCCCTCTGGCCTGTCTTACTTAAGCCATTAACCCAACCTTTTATGATAGGATACTATGAACTAATACTTCTGTTAGTTGCGATATATATATATGTTAGATGCTCTTTGCAAACCTCAAGTATAGGAGAAAGTCTAGGTAGTATGCAGAGGTCTTGGGATTATCAAGTAATTCACAATGAATTTGCAATCGTCTTTTCTCTTTACAGTTTGGTGGCTGATGTTGTGGTATTCAATTCCAGTTTTAATATGGAATCATTTCTTACTTCTATTGGAAAATTCCTGAAGCTGATTCCTGATCACAGGCCTAAGGATCTGGAAAGCATTATCAGACCCAAGTGTCAAGTTATTTATTTTCCCATCAGATTTCCTGATGTGAGCAGGTCAGTGTGTTTGACTCTGTTTTTCATATTTTATCATAAATCAAGTGTGTCGCCAGCTTTGACTTTTCAGCATAAGTATAATTAATTAGATAATTGAATTCTCTCCATAATGAGATTTATAAAAATTTTTGACAATCATGTATCCACCCTATCAGTGAGTCATTACTGCAGATACTTCTTTCTTTCTTTCTTTCTTTCTTTCTTTCTTTCTTTCTTTCTTTCTTTCTTTCTTTCTTTCTTTCTTTCCTTACTCTTAGTTATTTACCAAACCAGTGGGCTTTGGATTGTAGCACTTACTGTTTTATTTCGTTTTTGTTTGGTTGTTTTGTTGAGGAAGTAATTGTGAAGCACATTTCTTAAGCTTTGCTTTCAGTGTTGGTCCACTATTTTTAATGCTTAACAGTAACTCCTTTAAGTAAATCAGCATTAAATCTAATTTTTGATGGTCTTGGTTTCCCATTCGAGTTTCTTAGACTTCCTCATTTTCACAGTATATGTTACCATATTGGTTACCTAAGCCTTCCACATTGTGCTGCAGAAGCACTAACAGTTATTTGTTTTCTGATACTGATACTTTTGCAACCCTTGTTTGGAGACTCACTGTAGTGGGAAATATTAAAAAAAAAAAAATTGCCAGGTTGTTCCCACACTAAGCCCAGCACCAGTGGGCCACCTCAGTCCTGACGCTGGCCCACTGGGCTACTCTCCATCTTGCCCCACAATACCCGATCGATCACTATGTTTCCAGCTCTGGTTCGCTTGTCCCTAGAGTTGTTAGTTCTTTCTCAGCCATAAACCCCTGTAGTTGGCAGTCTCACATTCCAGTAACCAAATAGAACTGCCAACCTTGCAGTTAGATATCACAATGCCCAGTAACCCAGTAAAATCAAAACTCTTCAAGCTTATAGTAACCAGTCAGATTTATATATCAATAAATTCTCAATACACATGATGCCTGCACAATAATATCAAGCCAATTACAAATGGTACAAGCTGCCCACCTGGATTAGACAAATTATCCCAACATTCTAACCTTTATGATATCATAACTACTTGTGGTTGGCTAAAGCCATGTTGGTTCACATCTACCTCCGTCTTGTCCTTCCCTTTCTCCCCACATGCTCTCTAACTCTTAGCTCTGCCTCCTTTTTCCCTGTCCAATCACAGGCCTCCTGCTGCCATAATATTTTAGTGTGATTGGACAGGGAAAATCCTGTCACAACTCACCTGCTATTAGTGAATGATGTTTTGCTAAGGGAACATTCTGAAATAAGTAAAAGTCTATACTAAACAAAAACATGCAAACATATAAGCCCATAGAGCATGGGTGATATATTCAATACCACTGCATTGGAGAAGACTGATTTTCTCTTTCTCAGCAGGTTATCAATTAGAAATAGCTTCTTAGTAAGGAGTAGAACTTTGTGTCCACTCTCGGTAAATGCTAGGATTCTATTCTGATTTGAACTTGTGTGCATTCACAATTTCTGGAGTCCATGTGTATATCAACTATGTTGTGTCTGGAAGATACTATTTACTTGAAGTCATCTACCACCTCTTGTTCTTTTTCTCTTTTCTCTTCAAACATCCCCAAGTCTTGAGTGGAAAGGCTAGAGAAAGACATTCTATTTAGGACTGAGGACTTTGCAGCCTCTTACTCTCTGCACATTGTTTAGTTATGGGTCGCTTTAATTACCATCTACTATAAGAAGTAGAATCTGTGGTGAGGGCTGATGATGGACTGATCAGTGGGCGTCATTGCTGTGTTCTTTCTATAGGATAATGTGGTATGTTTTAGTCTAGGGCCCATGACCTTCCTAGTGTTAGATTCTTGACCTCTTAAATTCAATAAAATTGTGTTGATGACTGCTGCAACATTTGTGCCACTATTGCACCAGTATCTTTTGTAGGCAGGAGGTGGCATAGGTGCAGGCTTTGTCACTGCGTTATATTGATGGTTCCATTTTCCTCCTCCTGTAGCATGCAGAGAACCTTTCAGCACCATGAATGATAGCTGGGGTAAAACTTCTAGATCACTGTTTGACTTTTGTTTTTGTTTTTGGTCTTTAGTGTTGTATGGTATAAGTAAAGCGTGTTTTCAGTAATAGGACTTACTGTCAGGTTGTACATGGTAACCAAAAGCCTCCATCTGCAGCTTGTCATGCTTGTTTGTTTGATTGATTGGCTCCTGTGCATGCATGAGGATTTGGTGAGGTGAGTGGTGGTGGGGTGGGTGGGCGGTCTCCCTCCCCCTTTAGCCAATAATTCAACAAGGTATAATTCATTTCCACTATTGGGGCTTTTGCTTAATAGCATAAGTTGGGGGCATTGTTGTCCTGTTTATATGGTGACTCCTTTTAAATTCTTTCATGTATGTTTATATTTTATTGTGGTCGTTTCTTACGTGGTAGGCTTCCATAAGGCTCCTGGAATAGCAGGGTTAGTTGGCCCTTCTCAGATTACCCCTTTACCCTGTCCTCCCAATCCCTGCCCCATTTAATCCTTGTATTCTAATTTTCCCCTTATCTCTTTATCCATACTATATTCTATTTTCCTTTCCTTGGAAATCCTCTCATCTCACCTGGATCCTCAATAGGCACCTAACTTCCTGTAATTCAGATTGTGGCATACATTATATCTAAAGGTAAGAGAAAATATACAATATTTGTTTCTTTCAATCTGGTTTAGCTCAATCAGGATTATTTTTCTGGCTCCATCTATTGACCTTCAAATTTCATAATTTTGTTTTTTCTTAACTTCTAAATAATACTTAATTATGAAAAAGTACCACACTTTCATTATTCATTCATCAGTTGATGGATATTTAAGCTGTTCACAGTTTCTGGCTATTATGAATAGAGCAGAAAGAAACATAATTGAGCAAGTATCCTTCAAGTAAGATATAGAGTTCCTCATGTATTTCTAGAGTGGTATAGCTTTTTAAGTAACCTTCACACTTATTTCCATATTGGTTATACCAGTGTGCGTTTCCACTAACAATGGATTAAGTTTCTCTCACCTGTCTCCTTGCCAGCATATGTTGACATTTATATTATTGATCTTGGCCATTCTTGCTAAGGTGAAGCGGAACCTCAAAGTACTTTGACTTTACTTTCCCTGAGAGCTAAGCAAGGATTTTACATTTCCCTGAGAGCTAAGCAAGGATTTTGAACAATTTTACCAAGTGTTCAACCATTTGTCTTTCATCTTTTGAGAACTTTCTTGTCAATTGTTTACCCCATTCTAAAATTGAGGATTTTGGTTTCTTGATTTTCGTTTTTATTGGTTCTTTGTATATTCTACTACTAACACTGTCAGGTGTACAGTTGGTAAAGACTTTTATTCCATTCTGTAGGGTGCCTCCATGCTTGAATGATTGTGTCCTTTAGCTTACAGAAACAGTTTCAGGGAGCTCCATTTCTTAATTGTTAGTCTTAGAGCCTGTGCTGTTAGTGACTTCTTCTGAAAGCCCTTTCCTATGCCAATGAGTTTAGTCTGCTTCCTCCCTTTTTCTTCTCTTAAGTTCAGGTTTTCTGATCTTATACTAAGGTCCCTGATTCATTTTGCGTTCAGTTCTGTACATGGTAATAGATAATGATATTTTTAGCCTTCTGTAACCACTACCTAGTTTGAGTAGCACCATTTGTTAAAAATGCTGTCTTTTATCCTCTGTATATTTTTGGCTTCTTTGTCAAGAAAGCAGGTGTATGCAGGTATGTGAACTTATGTCTGTGTATTGTCTGTTTTTATACAAATACCATGCTAGGTTTTTGTTGTTGTTTGCTTGTTTGTTTTAAATAACTTATACCTCTGTAATACAACTTAAAATCTGGAATGGTGATGCCTCTAGCCATTTGTTTATATTAGAAATTGCTCTACTAATCTTGGGATTTTTGTTTGCATATAATGTTTAAGATGTTATTGTCAGTGAAAAATTGTACCATAAATTTGATGGAGATTTCATTGTATCTGTGAATTGCTTTTGGTAGGTTAGCATTTGTTTCTACCTGTAAACAACATAACAGAGCACATCTGAGGTGGAGTACATGCCTGGCAGGCCTCTATACATTACAGTATTAATTCTACCGCTAGGTGACTATGGTAAATATTTGTTTGTTTTTTAATTTTTGAACTTGTTTCTTATTAATTCATTTTATCCTTTAGTCTGATTATTTTTTCCTTTCTACTTTCCTAAGGTATTATTATTGTAGAGCTTTCTATTGTAATATTAAAATTATTAATATAAAATCTTGCCAGTTTCTTTATCATAGGCATTTAGTAGCATGAATGTGCATCTTAAAACTGCCTCCATTGTGTCCCATGCACAGGTATGCTGTGATTTCATTTTCATCCAATTCTAAAAAGGTTTTAATTTTCTTCTTTATTTCTGTCATTCAGTAGTGACGTGTTCATTTTCCATTTGTGTACTTTCTGCCATTTCTTTTATTGCTGATATCCATCATTACTGCATGATGGTCAGATAGAATGCAATATGCTTTTCAATTTCTCTTTATGTGATATTTGCTCTGTGTCCAAATTTAGTATTATTCTTTTAAAAAATTTTTATTATATTATATTTAATTTATTTTTTTTTACCTAATTACTTTACATCCCACTCACTGTCCCTCTCCCAGTCACCTCTTCCCTATCTCCTCTTCCCCTATCTCTTCTTCCTCTTCTCCCCATCCCCCTTCCCCTTTTCCTCTGAGCAGGTGAGGGCCCCTTGGATATCCCCCCATTCTGGCACATGAAGTTCCTGTGAGGCTAGGTGCATCCTCTCCCAATGAGGCCAGACAAGGTAGCACAGCTGGAATAACATATCTCATGTATTGACAACAGCCTTTGGGATAGCCCCTGCTCTAGTTGTTCGGAACCCCCATGAAGACCAAGCTGCACATCTGCTATATAATGGTGGCGCGGCCTAGGTCCAACCCCTGCATGTTCTCTGGTTGGTGGTTCAGTATCTGAGAGCCCCAAGGGTCCAGGTTGCTCTTCGTCTTAGAGTCCCTTTCCCTTTTGGGGTCCAAAATCCTTCTTCCTATTCTTCCATAAGACTCTCCAAGCTCCATACCACCAGATGCCTCTGTCTGAGTCAGTTGGTGAGTCAGGCCTCTCAGAGGACAGCCATGTTAGACTCCTTTTTGCAAGCATCACAGAATATAATTGATAGCACCAGGGATTGGTGCTTGCCCGTGGGATGTGTCTCAAGTTGGGCTGGTTATTGTTTAGCTGTTCCCTCAGACTTTGCATTGCTGAATTTCTTGTAGACAGGATAAATTTTGGGTCAGAAATTTTGAGGGTGGTTTGGTATCCCTATCGTTGTTCACGAGTTCCTGTCTGGCTACAGGAGGTGGTCTCTTCAGCTTCCATATCCCCACTGCTGCAAGTTACAGTTAAAGTCACCCCCATTGATTCTTGTGCACCTACCGTATTTTACATCTTGGGCACCTCCTGGAGATGGCCTTCTGTTGTGGGTTAGCCTAATATTGTTTTAGTTTGATGTTAATTCTATTTCCTTAAGAGGCCTTCCCCTGATGAGCAGTACATCACATATTCAGGTGATCTCATATGAACCTTCTCCCCAGTTTAACTGGTCAATAAAGGCTAGAGACTGTAATTGGACAGTGGAGGGCAAAGGTGGGACTGAAGGTTCAAGAGTTGGGGTAGGTAGAGAGAGGAAAGAGGATGAGAGGGGAAAGAGAGAGGAAAGAGGAAGAGGAGCAGGAAGCCACCATGGACCAGAACCGCATGGCTAGGAGAAACCACAAGTAACAAGTGGTCTTATCACTGAGAAAAAAGTTAGTATAGTGTTAGATCTGCCTAATGTAGGCATATAGCATATAATTGCAATAACAATGTGGTACATTTACACAGTGGAATACAATTCAGCTTTTAAGAATGATGACATCATGAGTTTTGCAGGCAAATGAATGGAACTTGAAAATATCCTGAGTAAGGTAACTGAGACCCAAATTGATATGCATGGTATGTACTTACTAATAAGTGGATATTACCCCAAAAATTCAGAATACCCATGATACAACTCACAGACCATATGAAGCTTAACAAGAATGAAGGCTAAAGAGTGGGAAACTGCTAAATAAATGATTAAGGAATATTATGACCAAGATAACATGTGAGCAACTCTTTAGCCCCCAGTGTTATTGAACTTTTTAAAAACAGTAATTTGCCTTATATTATTCAAACTTATATTGTAAAAGTCATTATTTGAGTAAACAATAATCATCTTAATGCTTGCAGTTTTAAAAAGGTATTATTTTGTAAAGATGTTGAAAAATATTTAGCAGTTCCAATGGCAAAATATCTTACATTACTAAAAAGAACAGGTGTTGAAATCTTATATTCTTTTCCCTATACAGATGGCGTTTAGTGAATTTAAATAAAATTAAAACAGAAGATGCAATTGTATCATTAATATATATTAATGACAACTGATGATAATAAGTTAGAATACTATATAATATAATGTAGTATATGTTAATCAGAGAAGAGGGAAAAGCATACTCTAATAAAATAAGTGATGGTTGAGTATAACATTGCTATTTGTTAAAATTCTGAACTTACCTATCAGGTGGGATTTTAGCAATGTTGGGCTGTTGACATTTGTTGCTGCCTTTTGCTCTTCTCAACCCTCTCATGGTCATTTCATATAAGCTA
Organism: Mus musculus; assembly: GCF_000001635.26. Lineage (NCBI taxonomy): Eukaryota > Metazoa > Chordata > Mammalia > Rodentia > Muridae > Mus > Mus musculus. Next base: position 44,745,368 of record NC_000068.7, on the reverse strand, counting down.
GACTGCTAAAGAGAAAGTATTTCATAGAAGGTAATAAACACTTGAGAGTGGTGAAACTATTAAATATTTGGCCACATATACATGTATCTGATTCTTGTCTCACATATATTAGCTTAGAACTAGTGCCATTGGAATGAACCTGACCCTAGGTTCTTTAGGAGTTATGATTACATTTACCTAGTCTCATAGGGACAATATAGTGATTGATTGAAGTAATCTATGTATTCCAAGAGCTCAGGGAACTACCTGGAATATAACAGATCTGTCAATTCATCATTGTTTCATCATTAACTCTGTCACCCTGTTAACTTACAACTGGCACATCTTCCTCCACGTGAATATAGAGACTTCTCTCCAGCACACTACCTTGCTACAGTCAACACATGGAAACATACTCCATCAAGAGTTCAGTTTAATAATAATATGGAAGAAAGTTTACTGATTTTTGTTACTTCTGCTCAAACAATTCTTTGACTAGAGTTTGCTGTCTATTGATTGAGCCAGCTTTTCACTTTTTTCCTGTCCATTTTTTTTATTTCATTATCCAACTTATTAAATGGCAGTAGTCAGTGATTATATTTACTTTTATCTTAGATTTCATTATCATCAATTTGATATGTTGTTAGTTGTCTGAAAGCCTCGAATGAGGATTTGCGGATATCAGATTGACTTGTGGTTGTATATTTGGAGGATTGTGTTGATTGCTAATTAATGTAGGGGGACCTGGCCCATTGTGCGTATCATCATCTGTTGAAAGGTGGTTCTTAATAAAATAGGTAAGTATGAACCTGGGAACAGAGAATGAGCCAGCATTCCTCCTGGGTGCGTCTCTCCAGGTTTCTCCCTTGAGCTCCTGCCCTAACTTTGCTAAGTGATGGACTGCGATGTACAAAATGAAACATACCCTTTCCTTCCTTAATTTGCTTTTTGTCATGGTATTTGTCACAGAAACAGAGATGAAACCAGAACAACTGTTTTACACATGATCTCAAATCTTGTAATTATTTGCTCCATGTTCTTCTGTTGGCAAACCCTTCAATCTGACTATAAACATGTATTTTCTTTCTGTCTACACTCAGCAGACTAAAAAATGATTGCATAAAAAGAACCCATCCATCCTTTTTCAAATGCTTTTAATCCATACATTTAATCATAGCATACTTCTTTCGTATGGAATGACAATACATGTCCTTCAGACTTTGTTTTGAAACCTTCAATAGTAAGTAGTCTGTCCTCATTTTTAGCTGATGATTTAAACATACAAACAATCTTTTTCTCCACACCTGTTGCTATTAGGAATAAGTCCACTTTATTTTTGTGTAAGTCTCCATGTTTACTTCTTTCATAGAATCCTTCTGGCTCATATACTGAAGGACAATTCTGGCATTTTATTTGTTGTGCATTAAGTGGTGGTGAGTAGAGGGTATGATGGGGCTAATGTAGCCCAGGCTGACCTCACACTTACTTTGTAGCTAAGGATGACCTTGAGCTCCGAATCCCCCTCCCCCTTGCCTTTGTTTTACAGTTCTGGAACAGGTAAGTGGAAGCCATTATCTTGGCTTCGTTTTCCTCTTCATGAATCATTCTGGTTTTCCGTTCTTACTTAAAAAACAAACAAACAGACACCCTTCTTTTTTTCTTTCTGCTACTACCTTTTCTTTTCCTTAGTAACAAAACATCTCAAATAGTAGTTTATACTGGACATGTCCACTTTGATCTCTAGTGGTCTCTAAAACTCTGTGGTATAGCAGTATCTTGAATCATGACCCTCAGTGAGATTCATTCTTCTCATTCCTACAATGGTTCCTTAGTCCTCATCTTCCTTAACAGCAGGCCTTGACACATGTTGACCGTTCTTCTGTTGGTTTCTAGGCACAGGCTTTCCCATTCGCACACACTGCTGTTTCTCAGAATCCTTCTGTGGTCCCTCCTTCTGACTTTCAAAGTTGACTGCTATTGTTTCTCATATACATAAGTGTTAGGTGAATAAAGGTGAAAGATTGAAATTAGAGTCACGAGGATAACAATAAGAAAAGTATTCCATGGAACAGTGATGAGTGTTACGAAGATCAGAAGTTAATTAAGATGATAGAGTTTGAGTACATTGAAGATTAAAATGTGACTTGAGCCAGGCAGTGGTGGCGCACACCTTTGATCCTGGTACTTGGGAGGCAGAGGCAGAGGGATCTCTGAGGTCAAGGACAGCCTGGTCTACAGAGTAAGTTCCAGGACAGCCAGGACTACACAGAGAAAACCTGTCTCAAACAAACAAACAAACAAATAAAATGTGACTTGAGTTTAACAATTAAAGGATGTAGGAATACTTCCCTTGAAAACTGGCAGAAAAGTTCTGTATGTATTTTTTTGGTAGACAGTAATTTATGATTCAAGTTTGATGACATATCTCTTTGTGTCGTCTCTCTCTCTGATTTCTTCTCTCTCTCTCTCCTTTCTTGTCTTCTCTTTTTCTCCTACACACACACACACACACACACACACACACACCATACCACATACCACACTAATATTTGGATGAAGTTAGGTGTGTTCTGGCTATGACATACCTAGATATATTTAAAGAAGAACCAGAATTCATATCCTAAAATCTAGCCAGTACTCAGCACCTATTCCTAATTCAGTTTCAGATGCCTTGTTTATCTGATATGTTAGCTGCCAGCAGATTAGCAGTGTGAGAAAGGCAAGCTAACTGACAGTAGAACATGACAACTGACTGACAGCTTGACAGCGAGAGAGGAGGGAGATAAGTGATTTAAAATATATACATAAACATATCATCCATCCATCCATGAGAAGTCAAAAGCCATAGCAGCTTTGAGCCATTCTATGTTGCAAAAGGCAACTCCACATCAGACCACTGCTGCAGACGTCTCCATGGTTGCTAGTATTTACATGTAAAGAATGATCATAGTTTATAAAGAGAGATTAAGAACCTGGGAAGATACATTGGGAGAGAAGTTGGAGGTAAATATTATGCCATTCCTGTAAGATGGGACTGAATTGTTTTTACCTATAGGAACGCAGTTGACATCTTTGAGCCTTTTTTGTGTAATTATCATCTCCTTTCCCTTTACCTCACCAAGGACAATTCAGTGAGGCGTCTTGGCAAGATTCCCCCTTAGAAGAGCCTTGTTCATGACCAGGTTTCCTTTTTCTGTTGGGTTGCATTACTTGGCTTCTTGTTATTGATGACTTCCAAGACTGGCAGGTGATGAGTGCTCAATTTTTTTGTTGTTGTTTTTTGTTTTTTTGTTTGTTTGTTTGTTTGTTTTTTGTTTTTTTCAAGGCAGGGTTTCTCTGTATAGCCCTGGCTGGCTTTGAACTCAGAAATCTGCCTGCCTCTGCCTCCCAAGTGCTGGGATTAAAGGTGTGTGCCACCACCGCCTGGCTGAGTGCTCAATTATTAATACCAGAAAACAAATATCTTTTTAGATTCAATAAGATGAAATCCACAACTAGAATATGTTACAAAAGAAGGTAATTTTGTTTTAAAGGGTATAATGGGATCACAGGTTTCAAGTGTGTTACTCTGCATTTCCAGATTGCAAATTTCACATGGACATCGTTGAAGTGGTGTGTGTGCAGTGTAGCAATAAAAGGAAGGAATTCCATAAGACCAGAACCAGCATTCTTAACTTAGACAAATAATTAATCAAAGGAAAGCCCAGAAGATGAGGAGTAATTTACATACCCCACCATTGTACAATTTTTGGTCTTAACAAATCAGAACATATGTGAACTTTGTAGGTTGGTTGTTTTGAGGCAGAATATTAGCATACCCTTTTTGTTGACCTGGAACTCACTATGTAGCCCAGGCTAGCTTTGAATGTATCCAAACTCCTGCTCTGCAACTTAGCAATTAAAATGAACCATTAGAGCATTGCAGGGCAGCTGATGACCCCCAAAACTCATCGGAGTAAAGTAGATGGCATGTGCACAGTAGTATATTTCTGCATACTCACTCCTAGGGGAGGACTTACGATTATCATATAACCAGCTTAATATTGCTGTTAGCAAATTGCATCAAATGAGAATGTACAAGTGATTACAAAATGTCAGACCAAATCCGTAGATCATTCTCTTCCAACAAATAGCAGCAAAGAGTCATGGAGAAGATGTGTCAATGTCTGTCCTTTCTCCAGATAACATGTAGTTGGATTATGTTAGATAAAAGCTTGGGTGGCCATGACTTGCATTCGTGTATTGTTTTTCTGGTTGTTTGCCATCTCAGGCCTATTGTACTGTGAATACACATGGCTGTGTATAGTTAGTATAACAGGATCAGATGTATATTATATGTTTCCTATGCTTCACATCATTCACATATTTGTTTTAATGAGAAAAATGAATGGAAGCTTAAAAGTTTAAGTTTCCCCTTTGTGCAAACTGAAGAAAAATGTACTTTAGATTCACTAATATATTCCTTGTGTAAGTTTCATATTCTCTACTTGCCATTTTCTCTCCATTGAGGAGAATAAATTTCATTTATTTCTCTGATGATTTCACTGCTTCCACTGTACTGGACTGTCAGTGTTGCCATGGAATAAAGATGTTACCTGCAAGTCCATTTTGTTTTACCTACTTGAATTTTTAAAATTTCTTTTACAAAGAGAGGAAAAATATGTTGGTCACTTGGAATAATCTCCTATATTGAAGTCTTCAGGATTTCTTTCCATGGTTCTCTCTTTGCCATTTTTTTGTAACTAAAACAGTGAAGCCAAGCATAGATAATGGTCTTTTTCTAACTAATTTAGATACAAAAATAGAGATTTTTAAAAACATTATGAAAACTGTAAATGAAAACTCTCAGACTGCTTACAACAGAGAGGAACAAAGGCTTTTCTGGAGGATTCCTACTAAAGAAAACATTTTTACAGTGCACAGCAGATGTGTGGAAATACAGAAGCAAATCTTTAATTTGACAATTTGTGGATGGATTGGACAAAACTCTGCCTCAAGCCTCCTATGAAAAGAATTTCTGTCTTCAATTCAAGAGCTCTGATTAATGTTATATATGTTAGTAATACTGCTGCACATGTTGTATCCATTGATGACATAGTTTTTACTCAAGGCTCAAGTAGAAAGGTTTGTTTTTATGAATTAAGATATCTATATTTGTTATTATTTTTGCCTCTCCAAAGTGAATTTAAAATTTTGTGTCATTTGAAGATTTTTATAGAATAAAAATATAGGAAATATCCTATTGATAAATAATTCCAATGTATAACCCTTTCACAATGTCCTTTTAGACATGAAATTAGTAGGGTGTATTTGAGGCAGAAGAAATTACACAGATCAGTGGATGTAGTGCAGTGAAAGTGCTTTAGAGTCATCAATAAAAATCTCAAGAAATGTATCTCCTTTATCCTCCATGTAACTCTGTATCACATGTGCTTCAAACCATCTCACTTCCTCTTACTGTCTTTGTTCAGATATCTAAATGCCAGAGACCAAAACCCATTTGCTTAAATTGCATTTTTCAAGATCGTCATCCATACTGTGCCTAATTGCAGTAGTTTTTCAACCTAGACATAACCTCACATCCCACCCCCAAGATTGTTCTGAATCCAGCAGCAACAACAACTGTGATTTCCATTGTGTGATTGCTAACCCTGTCTTCCTTTACCACTCCTGTTCTCTTTACTTAAACATTTGATACTTTTTGTTTTCCTAGTTCTTTGTGGTATTCTGCTAAGAAACCTGGAAGGAAAGACAGACCCACATGTAATCCAGAATAGGACAAGACAGTGCATTGTCTCCAAGTGGATGAAGGAGCAGGGTTACAAACTAATGATTCTCATTTTACAAGTTCCCAGGTCCCTTGATGGATATTGAGCAAAAGTACATTTTCGTCCTTTCCCCTTCATTCCAGTCAGAGGGCATTGCTTAACTTCTCATAGAACAATAGCTTATCAGCCTAGGGCTATCAAGGCAAGATCAAATTATATGCTATTTTACAGGAGTGCTGTGTACAATATGGAAAGGTTTTCAAGTGTATTTTCATGTTTGAGGAATTTTTTAATTATTTTGTTAACAGTTGATTATTCTAGTACTTCCATATTTGGTAGTGCTGAGCAAAAAATTGGGAGGGGCATGAGGGACGAGGAGGTGGATTGTGTGAGGGAGGGACCTGGAGGGGAGGGCAGCGATGGGGATATAAAATGAATAAATAAATTAGTGGAAAATAAACCAGATATACCCATCTACTCATAAAACAAGAAAAATAGAATTCTAGGATTTTCTAGGAAGTTTTTCATAGAAAAATAATTTCAAAGGTACTGTTGATTAGTAAACTACTTTAATAATCTCTTACAGATGACTCATCTCCCAAAGTAGTTCTACATGAAAGTCGTTGTCATATACAGGGTCCAGTTTTGCATGGAGTCTAGTGATCTTAATTCAGTTTTTCATACTTTGTGCTGCAAACATTTTCTCACTAAGCAGATTTCTCAGCTATCAAAATTTGTTTTTAATGAATAAATGTTATTATAGAACTAGTTCTCTATTTTATAATTGCCACTTTATTTTTGGAAGATTACAATTTTTACATCAGTATTCAGTATGATCTTTAAAAATTTAGTTCTGACCACAGTGAGAACATAATATGGAAACACAAATTTTAGTAAGTGTTATGCTTAGTAGTTGCATTAGGACTTCTTTCAGTAAGTCCACATTTTGTTGCCTATTTTCCTAAACAGTAATTGTCCTATTGCTTTAGGAACTATGAAATTAGAAGTTCTGCTCTTGCTTACCTTCTGGCTGCTGGCTAAAATCTCATGATACATGGATTTCAAAACAAGTGTTTTTGCAACTTCTTTTAAAAAAATTCCTTTTGAGTCTATTTTCATATTTAAATAAATAAAAATATTTTTTGTTTTTTTGAGATGAGTATATAATTATCTCATTTTTCCCCTTTGCTTTCTTCTCCAAACCCTCACATCTATCCTAGTGCCTTTTCAAAATCATGGCTCCTTTTTTCGATCATTTTGGTTTCATCCTACAGCAATTGATATAAACACAGAAGTATAACCTTCAAAACCTGTATAATGTAACAAGTGTGTGTGTGTGTCTGTGTGTGTGTGTGTGTGTGTGTGTGTGTGTGTGTGTGTATTCAGGGCTGACCATTTGTTATTGAACAATAACAATAATCAATTGTTACCTTCTTCCCTGGGGAAAGTCTTTTTCCATTCTCACATTCCTTAGTTGCTTACAGTTCTTTATATAGGGTTAGAATATCTTACAATAGCTCAACTTGTTCAGCTCACGTTTGGGGAGTCATGTTGGTGAGACTTTATGGGTATAGCTTCTCACATTACTAGGAGACGTAATTTTTTAGCAAACTCCCTGATCCTTACAATCTTTCTACTTTTTCTTTAGTAATGATCCCTGAGAGGTGCAGGAATTGTATTATAGATGTATCTATTGAGACAGAGCTCCACAATTCTGCATTTTGTGGTTTTCTATAATTGTCTCCATCTGCTGCAAAGAGAAATTTCCTTGATACAGGGCAACACTTCTCTCCTGTACACTTTTCATGCACATACCTTCCTTATGAGGAATTTAGTTCCACACCCAATTCCTCCTATCCTATTGCGTCCTTCAGAGTTCCTGAATGTGACCTCCAGTCTAAGCTCAGGCCCTTGTGAAAGCCATGCATGCTCTAGGGAATCACATGTAGACATGGCCTCGCACGCTGAGCATGCGTAACTCTCAGGAAGAGAGCAGGCCGAGTCTCAGTGGCCACATTCATTTTTATGCTGCCAAACTTGTTTTACAGTACTAAATCCTAAGTGCATCTTCCAGTTCTCTTCAACTAATGAAAGAGGAAAGCTCTGTCTCAGGATGAAAGAATGAGTTTGAACTGGCATAAAGAGTCAGAAAGGGGAAGAAAAATGGTAAAAGTGGATAAAATCAGCCTTTAACTTATCAATAATCATTGTATTACTTAGATAGTAAAATTGTAGAAAAATATCACACATATTTCCATTATGGGCAAATCATTTTTTACATATTGAGCTCTTGATATGTTTCTCTTATGAAGGAACAAATCATAAATTTTAATGTTATAATTATTATAATGTTATTTTAATTTTTAAAATTATAAATTTCCAGCAGAATCTGAGATAAAACTTTAAAAAAAAATCTAGTTCAATTTTTTCATTATACAGCTTGGGAAACTGAAGTAAAGATGTTTTTACCTAGGGCCATTTTATATTAAATCAATAGATTCAGAATTTATAAACTACTTTTAAAAAAATTATACAGAGATGTAAAACCTGGAACCAAGTTTGTTGATTCTATTAGTAATTACTAAGTAGGATTAACCAGTGATGATTGGTAGCGTAGCAGTTTATTAGAACAGTAGGTAGAGCCAAAAGTTTATTAGCAGTCTCTTATTCAGTTGCCTCAGATTTCTTGCTCTTTTACTGGAAGTATCTCATTTTCTTAACTACAACTCATCTTAAAGGAGGAAATAGAGATGACTCAGCCAACCTACTTGCTTATATTTGTTCCCAGTAAATACTGGGCTACTCTTTAAAAATCATTCTATGAATAGGAATGCCAGCATTTGAAACTCAAAACCTATCATTTTTCATGTCCCTTTTCTAGAACTAGATGTCAGAATCCTCCACCCAACCCCTGAGATACAGCCTTGCTCTGTATCCCTAGGCAAGTTGAAATTTATACCAAGCTGGCTTCATTTTCATGGGGGGTCCTCTGGACTTGTTATGCGCTGGGATTGTAAGGTTGTCCTAAGCTACCTGAATCAATCAGACTTTTTTTGCTTCTTAGAAATTCTATCTTTTTATCCTTCTGTTTCAGGTGCTGCTTTAGAAGTTGGCTGATGTCACTAGAGGTGAATTACATTCTGGTTAGCCTGCAGCCTACAGTTCTAAGTACGAGCAGGAGTGTGAAGGAGAGTGAGCAGGAGTGAGTGTAGTTGTATGTATTATAAGGCACAGAGTCACAGACCTAGTTTGTACTAGTGGATTTCTATAGATGCAAGGTTTTTCCTGATAATATTTTTGTTTTGTTTCTTAGTACACAAACATTTAATCAGAGTAGTAAGGACTATGTGAAGAGAACATAAAGTATTTGCTGCAGTACGTAGCCTGTACATGTGTCCTGCCTTTCCTTGTGTGAGATTGTATCTACTATTGTAACCTTAATGGTCAACTCACAAGCACCCAAAGTAACCTCTTGATTTGCAGCTCAACTTTGGGGGCTTTGTGGGTTATTAAAAACATAACTGAGTTTGTCTCATGTCTGCTCCATATTTTACTGTAATACTAAACTTATTTCATCTCTTCTCTTGTTCTAAGTTTATTCACATCAGTAACTTTGTAACATAGGTTCTTAGTTACCACTTTTAAAAATCTTTGGATATTCAACACCCTTTGCTTCCTCTCATGGTTATTTTACCCTTTCTCTGTTTTTTTTTTCTTTACATTATGGTGTACAGCTATTTTTCAGTGTTGGCACTAGCAGTACACAGCTGTTACTATCAATGAAGTCAGTAAAACGTGGTACTTTCTAGACTCTTACCTATTCCTACCATTTTGTGGAATCCTTGAGTAGTTGCTCTGTTGGAATCCAGTTTGTGCTTCTCCTTGCAGGTGTTAGTTCCATGTGTCCTAAATGTTCAGGCTGGTTGATGGCCCACTACTTCTCCCTGTAGGTAGGAAGGAGTAAGCCTTGATGTAGTAATGAGTAGTTTTGAATTTTCTGAATATCAGAGCATCTCAGATGTATGTGTTTGAACAGAAGTGCTTGTAAGATTTTGTGGTTTACTATAGCCAAAGTGGAGCACAGATAATATTCTCAGAGTTAAAATTATATTCAAGAACATTTACAGTTTTTATTTTTGGTTCAGAAGCCCTTATTGCTACAGGGGAAAATGCGTAAGGAATTTGGATTGGTAGAAGTACAGTCTTTGTGTGGTCTTCATGGTTGATAAATATTGTTTCATAAAACGTATCTTTGTATTCTAATTATGTAGGATTAATAAACAATACTGACTCACATCCCATCAAGTAATATGATTGGGTACTTTTTTTTGTCTTAAATAAAGTCCAGTTTAAAAAAAAAATAAGATGAGTCACATCACAGTTATAACTAAGTTACAAAGTGTGATCTTACAAAGTGGTAGTTTTTCTGTGTTGGCTATGTGTTCAAGTAGGAACGTTTTTATAAAGACAAACCACAGAGCTGGAGAGCTGGTCACTAGGTAGAGTGCTTACTGCACATGAAGACATGTGTTTGAGTCCCTAGTACTCATAGAAAAGTGGGATGTGGGGCTGTGTGTCTGTAACCCAAGTACAGGGTAGGGTGAAGAAGCAGCTCTTTATAGATCCCTATACAGTGAGTTTAGCCAGTCAGTGACCTTCAAGCCCAGTGGCAGGTCCTGTTTCAAAAAATAAGATATAAAACAATACAGGAAGATGTCCGACAGCACCTCCCAGCCTTTATGTGACCTTTTGCATGTATACTCACTTACACTATATACACATCAAAAAAGAAAAACAAGCAAACAAACAAAAATATGTATATGTGCATAGCAAGTAAACCCGAATCTTTGATATTAGAGCCTGTTTCTTTATGTTTGTAATGTTGGAGATTGAATCCAAACATTTTATGTTCTATGCTAGTGCTATTTTCCTGAGTTACATTCCGAGTTTCCCCTGCCCACCTTTTCTGTTCTCACCATATTCTGTTATGAAGTCAAGGAGAATGAAGGACTGAATGTAGCCCTACCTAATAATCTATACAAGGTCTGCATACATACGAGAGCTTCTCCTGATCTTCCTTAGCATGGCCAGAATTATGTTATCTACAAGGATCCTTGGGCGTTCTAGGATATACTTGTATGACTGTGTGTTGATGAACATATGTAGTTCTCTATCCCAGTGAAAATATGAAAAAGTTAAAAATTGTATTTTTCCCTGATTTCTTTCTCTGTAAATGTTGGCATTCCTCCATTTCCCATTGACTTAATGTTCAAGTTTTTCTCTTCACTGTTTTTCTTGGGTGACATTGGAAATTTTTACCATCTGATGAAGACAGATGTATTTTCAAATAAAAATGTCTGAAGCATTTGTTCTTCCTACTATTCCTTTCTTTGGCAGAATATTCATATAGTTGATAAATAGTTTGCTTTCTTTAAATACCTTTTCATATAATCTCATAGCATGTTTCATGGGTATTTTAACCTAGTTTTATGGTCTTTCACAAAATAAGGTATTTTCTAAATATGTTGAACTGAATTTAACTGAACTAAACAGTTGTCTGTCCTATGTGACTTTAAATTATGATGATTTCTTGCATTTTTTTTCTGGTAACAGTTTTATCCTAGAAGATTCCAAAGCACACACAAGGAATGGTTACAAATTATACGGTAAAGCAGTCACCATTATGGAGTGATGCATGGCAGCTGTTTAACAGCTCATCTGACACTATATAGCAGGTTAGAAAAGACATGAAAAATAATACTGGATTCACTTGAAAAATTTGCTAGGGGAGGTGAAGTAAGCAGAATGTAATTCCCTAAGTTGAAATGTATCCAGTACATAAGGCTCACACCTTCAGTCGCAGAAGAGAACACTGGTTCTTTAATAACCATGTACTTGTGTATGCAACTCAACAGTGAAGGTGCTTCTGTCTTCTTCAAGCCATCAGTGTACACGGTTAGCCACCTTCTGACTGAGATGGAAGACGAGTCATTTTGTTTTTTGTATATGTGAGAGAGTGTCTGTGAGTATTGGGTATGTGAGCCTTTGAGGCTGTTCTTCATAAGCTCTTGATCATATCTTTTATCCATTGTCCATGTCTGTCTGTCCATCTGTTTGTCTAGAGAGGGGGCTCCTCAGTGGGTAAGAGCACTTACTGGTCTTGCAGACGACCAGGATTCAGTTTCTTGTACCCCCTGATGGGTTCATAATAGCCTGAATCTCTAGTTTTAAGAGATCCAGTGTCCTTTTCTGCCATGGGAAGACACCAGGCATGGAACAAAAGGGCACTCACATGTACACATAAAATAAATCGCTTAACAAAATTGTGATGCAATGTATCAAACTTAGACATGTCTGACTTCATAGCTTTTGTTCTTATTATCTGCCACAAAATCAAATGAGAATGAAGCTTACTTGTATTATTTATTTTTAGGACTTGCTTCAATAAACCTCAATAACTATAGTGTTCTGATGATTTGAAGCAAAGTTGAAAGGGAAATTCAAAATGCTTCTAGTAATAGACTAGAGTATGGATAATGTGTGCATTTTTTCTCATTTAAGCTTGCTGCAGGTGGAAATGTTGTAACTTAGAGACAGTTTCCTTCTTCCTTCCTTGCTTGTTGTTTGTTTGGTAGGATGAATGTCATGTTTAGTGAGAATGTATGTGTTTTCATGAATTTGAGTAGTTTTAAGTTGCTTTAAATTTAGTGATTAAAAGCTCTTTTTTGTTTTGGTTTTGATTTTTGGTTTTTCGAGACAGGGTTTCTCTGTATAGCCCTGGCTGTCCTGAAACTCACTCTGTAGACCGGACTGGCCTCGAACTCAGAAATCCACCTGCCTCTGACTCCTAAGGGCTGGGATTAAAGACATATGCCACCACTGTGCAGCCATTATAAGATCTTAATCTCTGCCATATTCTCTGTTTGATGTCTTCTAATATACGGTGTTATAAAAGGTTATAAAAATGCTTTCCTAAATTATCTTAAGTTCTGTTTTAGTTAATAAGCTTTTATTAGCAAATATTCAGACAAAATATAGAATAAGATGAAAAATAAGGTTGTAAATTTATAGGTCATATTTAAGTCTGTATTATTGAGTCTACACTCTCATGAGAATTGGCTACCTTACATTTTTAGGGATTTGTCGCGTCTGCTCTCTCGACCAGCAAGAAAGACACGACCACCAGACCTTCTAACAGCAGTTTATTCAGTCCTGATTCTTCTTGTTTATATCTCCCCCGAACCCTAGGCCTCTCACTCCTTTTATACTCTCATCCACGCACAGCAGGCCACGCCGCCTCACCAGGCACGCAGCTTCAGCTAATCAGGGCAGCAGGGGCATATCCATCAAACTGGATTCACCGGTATCCTGGTGCACCTGCGCAGCTCTCAAGATGTTTGTGGCTTATATGAGGAAGTCAGGTGCAAGTCATACGACTTAGCTACAGTCCCTGGCGCCTTTGGGACTGCCGCCACACCCGCTCCTAACAGGGATTTTCCAGGACATGTGTTAAAACAAAAATGTTGGTTAATAAACTTAATAAACAGGCTTAATCCAGACATTCATTCAAAGAAAATGTCTTCCCATCTTATGAGAGACCATCTAGAAGAATCAAGGTTTGCTTAAATACCCATATTTATAAAATAGCCAAAACACAGTTTTCTATCTATGATATTGTTAGTCAATTTTATGTCAGAATCAATGAACGGACAGGTGATAAAATTTGTAGCAATGTCTGCTAATAGAAGAGCTAATAGATCATGAATCATTGCAATATTATTTCATCTTTAAAGACTGAGCCAGACCAGACATGTATGTCGGTTTTAGAGTAGTTACCAACCATGCACAAGGCCCAGAGTTTAGTCTGTCTTGGAACCAATATTAATAACCGTACACACATAACACAAAGCAAATAATATGCAAGCTGTTCTCTATTACTGTCCCTGTATGATTGAAAATTAACAGCCTATTATTCTTAGAACAGGACTGTTAATATTACTGGGAAGTATGTGGAGGACATTGATAATACCTGGATACTGTTGTCCAGACGATATCTTTTCCTATGATTTGCTACTATGATGAGATAGCAGTGGCTTAGAGCTTATTTATACAGTTTTAACATCTTTATAACATTACATTTTTAAATTTTTAAACAAAAACAAGTTTAATAAATTATTTCAAAATCTTTTTTAATTTTTATTGTTTTTTTGTGAGAATTTCCCATCATGCACCCCAATCTCACTCACCTCTCCAACCTTTCGTAATTGCTTCCACTCTTGCAACCTCCCCTCTCAAAATAAAATAAAATAAAATAAAATAAAACAAAATAAAATAGAAAAAACCCACCCTATGTTTTTATGGAAGCTGTAGTGTGCCACAGTGTGTCACACACTGACTGGCCTTGTTGTTTGTTTGTTTGTTTGTTTGTTTGTTTTTTGGTCCACACATCTTTACTTGCAAAGGCTTGTTGTAATGAGTCATTGCTCTGTTTTGTGGCTCTGGCTTCTGCTACACTCTCTATACTGGACCCTCCAAAGGACCCCTCTCAGATATCCTTTTGTTGCCCTGTTTTATGGAGATCCTGCAGCTTTGGATCTGTAGGACTGGTTGTTTTTAGTGCTCCAACAGATCATATAGATGGGCTAACTCACAGCCCTGGATCTGAGCCTGGATAGTAGCCTAAGTTTGTCAGCTCACCAGCTCTCCCACACCCACATATCAGGTTGAGCTTTTTACCACTGCCCTGGCTACCTTACCCAATGCTATAGCCAGCAAGGGGTGGTAGGGTCAGCCTCCCTTCTCCCCCACACCCCCACCCCACTTGCTAATTGGCACCTTTGCCACTAAGGTCAGCTTTGCTGTGCTGCCCTGAGGTGTTGGCCTACTCTTCAGAGTGCTGCAGCTGGTGAGGGGCATGACCAACTCTCCATCTCTCATGACCTCAAAGTCATTTAACCCTCCTGACATACACATGAAGGGGCAAGCAGAGGAGAACATGTCTCCCTCACACAATGCCTCAGGCAGCAGTCCAGATCAGGGACATCTACATGGCCTTTGGTGGTAACATGAGCCTTGGACATCACTAGAGAACCCAACTGCTTGAGGACCAGTGAACCAGCCATGTTCATCTGTAGTGTTTTGTGCCCTGAGCCCTCCAGCAATGTGGACTCGGATATCCCCATGGCCTTATGTGGCAGGCCACTCAGATCAACATGTTGACCCTCAAATATCCTCATGGTCTCTCTGCTGGCAGCCCAGACCACAGACATGCATTTGGGCTTTCATGGTAACTCAGGCCAGACGTGTATAGAACCCCAGCTACAGCAGGGGTACCAGACCCAGGCATGGCCCTTTGTGGCAGCCTAGAACAGGGCCTCCCCATGATTTCCTCATATCTACTTGTTCTTCACCACCACCATTGAGTCTCCAATTTCACCTTTCTCCATAGCAGAGGAACCCCTCATCTTTGCTTTCTCTGGCATCTCTCCACCGTTTACTCCATCTTTCCCGTCTCTACATCACAGTCACCCATCAAAATTGTACCTATGGCAGCTCTGTGCATGTCTTGCTTCCTTCCATCCTTTTTGGGCCAGTGGGACCAGGGTGGGTGCTTGAGTGGTTTTCTTCAGGCTGCCTCAAGCTGGTGTGACTGGGGTGGGCACTTAGGTGTCTTTCTTCCGCCTGCCCCAACCCCTTTCTGACATTTTATTTGAAGTTTATAAAAGAAATAGAAAAATAACCTGACTTAGTATAATGAGATATAAATAATTTAATATGCAGGCCATACTTGCCTTTGTTTCTCAGAATATGAGCAATAAAATAAGTGTATGTGTGCATATGATTTTGAATAATTTGCAGTGGTTTTCTTGCTTATATACTGATAGTTTTTCCATGAATGGATATTTGGATCTTGTTAAAAATCCATAACATAAGACAGCATTCCAGGCAAGTAAATATGAATTTGATTATAGGTATGTTTAAGCTTTCATGTGAATTGAAATACATGACTACCTGATAACGTCTTTCCCACTTGAACACATGTAAGAAAAAGCAAAGAAAAGATGAAGTAAATTTTTCATTCATTTTATGCACATGAGAGTTTTTAGAGCAAGGTGGTAAGATGATTACTGTAATGAGGTGACCAGGTAGATTACAATATTATATAGCTTCTAGGCTGACATCAAATCATATTTGCTATTAGTTTTGCCAGAAATGTCTTCAAGCAGAATGATTAGAAAAAGATATAACAACTACATTTCACCTGGCCACTTGAGGTTTCTTTTCCTTCATTCTAGCTACTGGCCAACTATAACCTGAGTCTTTGTGATTAATAGCTCTTATAATTTTTTTGTTCCCTAGAATATCTTCAATTGCAACACTTTTTCTTCTAATGTCTTACCCTTATAAAATAGCACTAAACTATTTTCCTCTGTAAACTCTCCTGGCACATGGTCCCACAGAGTAATTATAATTGCATAGAAGAACTTTGCTTTGTAGGTTTGAAATGTATAGCTTTATCTCTCCTTCTCCTTCTCTTTCTAAACTAAATTGAATAAGGAGCTTAACAAAATCTGTTTTACGTGGAGTTTCTTCCTAATATCTTCTTTTAAACGGTGGTACCATTAATTTTTATCTTTGTCTCTAGTTCCTCTGTTATTTTCATCATTATTATTATAATTAAAAAAGAATCATCTCTATTTTTCTAAATCCATTTATTTCACAATATTGCGTAAGCATCATTTTAGTTAATAATTTTATTCAAATGCTAAATATCATTTTTATCTAATGTGCTCTCTTCACAAATTAAATGAAGAATGCCAAATAACCTTTAGTTGTATTTGTCGTCATCTTTTTGTTTTAATGGGATGAGGAAGGGGAAATGGTGTCATTGACTTAGAGAAGGGTGGTAATTCTTACTGTACCACTTCACCACCAGTTTTTACACAGTGAAAAAAGGAGGAAAGAGTAACTCTAGACCCTGCAACATTTATCACTGCAACTATGATGCTAAGACAACTTTTCAGATATTTCCTTACAGGTACTTTTGGACAATTCATAACTGTCTCTTATTAATGTGTAGCTGGGTCTTATAAAGCAAAATCTGTATTCTTTTAGGAATCTTGTGCAATTCTGTGATTGTTCCCTTATGAAAGCTTTACTTCATGATTTTTGTTGCAGTTACACTTCTGGTTATCTTTGTAGCTTGTGCTATAGACTGAAATACTGAGTCTTTGCTTTTCCTTCTGTGTTATTAAATGTAAGCCATAATGGGCCTGTGTGGCCTCACAGAATCTAATTTAAGTATAGTAACTATCATTACAATGGTGCAAACTCAGTTACAATAGAACAACAGAAGTTGAATTGATGTATATCACAAATATTTTTATTCTAATCCTAGTCAAACACTAGGGTAACCTATAAAAATAGAAGTAATTGTGTGTTTTAGTGGTTTAGATTGTTCTCAAAATGGCATGATATAAAAATATTTATGAAGATCCAACCTCCTCTCTAATCATCTTGCATGCTCTTTGGAATTCTGGCACCAGCTGGGGCAGTGGTTCTCAGTCTTCCTATTCTGTGACCCTTTAATGCAATTCCTCATGGTGTAGTGACCCCTAACTATAAAATTACTTTGTTGCTACATCATAACTGCAGTTTTGCTGCTGTCATGAATGACAATGGCAATATCTGATATACCAAAGGGGTGGAGACCCACAGCTTGAGAACTTCTGAGATAACGAGACATTTCTTACTAGAGCACTTCTTTGTTGTAGTAGTCGCTGTAAAATCCTTCAAATGGGATATTAAAACGTGAGTATGTGCACTCTTGCATGTTTTTTGCAAAGATCTACAGTTCACTCTACAGTTCACATTAGAGTTTTATATGTCCATAAAAATTCTACTAAAAATCAGATATCCATTATATGCTTTTTTCTTTATAATTTATGGTAATTTTATCTAAGTGATTTTCTTCTGGATATGTTACTGAAATATGTTCATTGATTTTCTTTTTTATGGTAGGGTAGAGATTAGTTGTTTCTTAGTTAATCCATTTTTGGTGTTATGGATAAGAAATTAACTTCTAAATTTAAAATCAAAATTTTATTTTAATATTCTTTCCCAGGTATCTAGAAGGTAAAGAGTTGGGGTGAAATGTAATGAAAATAATTGGGGTAGTTGACTTGAGTAAGGAACTTCAGGCTGTAGTTGCCACATGGAAGATAGTGTATTGGCACAAAAATAGAAGACTCAGCATTAGGGCATTCTAGATAGCCATAACAGGAACATTGAAAGGTAACAAAACTGAGCCTTTCATAAGCTAGACTTCACTTATGTTGGTTGAGGAAGTTCAATTGTATTACTACCCAATTTTATATTCTAACAGGATTCTCCATGTTTAGTTTAGTTTAGTTTATATTCTTTCACAACTTTTCTGAATATCATGACTCCTTCCTACCCTGATGATATGTGCTACTTAATATTCTAATAGCCTGTAGGAACTGTCATATTACATTAATTTATCATTCAGAACTATTTAGTGCCAATTGAAATTCGGGAATACTCCTGAAACTTTTATTTGAATTTGCTTAGGGGTCATAGTCTCAGATAAATTCTGGCGATGCAGAGTTGTTCAGTCCTTGCCACTCTAAGAGTCTTCATAAAATGTGGTTTGCAGTTGATGCAAATCCAACATTAAACATTATTTTGCCAAACTTAGAAAGGAGACATTTGCATTTCTATGAAAATTTGGATATGGCCAGAACTATATAAGATATACCCATTTCACTGAAATATTTCTGATTCTTTTTATTTTTATTAATTTTTGAGAATGTCATATTTTGTGTTTTTAATCATATTCACCTCCTCCTGCAACTCCTCTGAGATCTGTTTCTCCATTCGAATCCAATGTGTTCTGCGCATATATTTTTGGGTAGGTGACCTTTCACTGGAGCATGCTACACATACTCAAGGCCACACCTTTAAAGAAAACTAACTCCTGGTGCTAATTGTTCTTCAGGTAGGGGTGGGACATGCTTGGATTTTTGTCTGACTTGAGCTTGCATAGATCTAATCCACAATATCACAAACTGAGTTTCTTATGGGCAGAGCTCAGTTGTCCTTAGAAAATACTCTTTTCTGTGGTCATTGCCTATAGCAGTCTTTCTGCCTGCTTGTGTGCAATGATCCAGAGCCATGGCAGGAAGAAATGCAATATATTTCTGGTTCTTTATCTTGGTAACATTCAGAATAGTAATCTGGTAACTTGTGTATAGCTTTTTATAGATGAATTGTCAAATAGGATTCATCGAAGACCTGATTGATAGAGTAGTTACTCATTGTTTTCAGATGTTGTGGCAGTTTTGCAGCATGAAGCTGAAGTTGGATGAAAACTCTCATAGTTGATACCATTTGCTAATGCTGTGTATGTTGGAGATTGTTAACATTGTTCAAGTCACATACATATCTGATTGTTAAGACTTTAATGCTGTTTTTCAAAGGCCTCTGCTACTGAAGGCCTTACATTTAACCTTACTACTTTAACAGACTTCATTATATCTACACGGACATGTGATGTCTGTATGTGAAACCTTAAATTTTGAAACTCAATAACTTTTTACATAAAAAGAAATACTCCTTTATCAGTTTGCCAAATAGAATTTAACCTCAGTTTGAACAAGTAAATATAAGTTAATTATCACTTAAGAACTACAATACTAGTAAATTAGAATTACATCTTTTAATTCAAATTTTAGGGTCTTATACTCTTTGCTAGTTTATAATTATTTCATTCTCAGTAGACATGTCATGTTTTAAAGTTTATTTACTAGCTGCGTTTAGTAGTACATGCCTTTAATCCCCAGCACTCAGGAGCAGAGGCTGCTGGATTTTTGTGAATTCAAGAACAGCCTGCTCTACATAGGGAATTCTAGGCTAGCTTGGCCTGCATAACAAGTTCCAGGCTATCCAGGCTAGGCAGAGCCACATTGAGAGAACCGTTTTCAAAGAAAACAAAGTTTCTTTACTGGTACATCAAAATTGAGAGTTTGTATGTTTAAACTTTTTTCTAAGGAATGAATAAGAAGTATGAAGATTGCCTGGCAGCAGTGTTGCATTCTGTTAAATTGCAGCACTTCTGAGGGTCAGGAGGATTAATACTGTGAAAATGGCCACCCTCCCAAAAGCAGTCTACAGATTCCATTCTATTCCCACCCAAATTCTAACAAACATTTCATAGATAGTAAAAAATAAAATAAAATAAAATAACTTCAGCTTTGAGAAACTTAAGGCCACAGGGAGTGTGGAGGTCTGGAAGATGGAGTTTGGGGCGGGAGGGTGGGGGTTAGGGGACAGGAATATGACATCTTCTTGAAGACAGGTAGTGGGGGTGGGGAATGGGGTGAGGAACTGTTGAGAACGGGCCAGGAAGGAGGGGAAACGACTGGACTGTAAAAAATTAAAAGTAGTAAAAATAAATAAACAAACAAAAAGAAACACAATCCTGGATAGATAAAACAATCCTGAATAATAAAAGTCATACTAGAGATGTCAACCATCCAAGATTTGTAGTTGTATTGCAAAACATTAGCAATAAAAAACAAAATGGTGTTGACATGGAAGCAGACATGTTGATCATCGACATTGAATTTGACTCCACACAGTAGAAAGAGGTTCATATGGATCATCTTGCATAAAACTCAGCCCCAGAACATGACACCATTAGCAAAGTCACTAATAAATTGGACCTTGGGAAGCTGAAAGCTTCTGTATGGTAAAAGACACCTGCATTCATGCAACCAGAAGCCTACAGAGAGAAAATATCTTTTCATTTATTTAGCTGTTGGAAGGAGAGTCATTATCTAGAATAAGTTCAGAACTAAATGAAACAAAAAAACTGAACATCAAGAAAAGAAATAACCAACTTGAAAATGGGTTTGCTTGCTTATTTGTGTTTTCAAGTGAAAAACTCTGAAAAGACAAAATACAGGGAGCTTGAGAAACATGTAAGAAATGTCCCACATCCTTAGTCATCAGGAACATGCAAATTGAAACCACATCAAGATTTCCTCTTAACCAGCTAGAACAGCCAAGATCAATAAAACAAATGACAACACATTATAGGGAAGAGAACACTTATTTATGGTTGGTAGAAGGTAAACTTGTACAGCCACTGTAAATCATTGTAGAGGTTTCTCTGGAAGGTGAGGATGGCTCTACTTCAAGATACAGCCATCCCTCTCTTGGACATGTACCCAATCACTCTGCTTCTCACTACAGAGACTCGCTCATCATGCTCACTGCTGCTCTCCGCATAAAAGTTCAGTCTTGTGATGAGAAATTTTGTTAACTTGATTGGATGGAGACATGCCGAGGAGATTTGTAAAGTTCACCTCTGGCTGTGTCTATTAGGTTTTTCAGATAGATTCACTAAGGGAGGGAGGGGAAGCTCTGAATATAGTTAGCAGTAAGCCAGGGTTAGGGGTGGTCATTATGGCATTGAAGCACTGGATAAACCAGGGGCAAAATAAATTGTTTATGTCCGAGATAGCTAATGTCTTCTTTTTTTTTTTTTAACAGCAATAGAAAATCTAACATAATACTTTCATGATATCCTACATATTACTTTTCACAATCACAGATGTTCCCATTCTTTCTAGTTTTTCAAATCAGTTATGTAGAAAATATAACCCTTCCTTAGTTGGAAATTTAATGCAGAGATATTGCATGGATATTGGGAGGCTTTATTCTGCAGTTTTAATTAGACTTAAATGAGCATTGACAGAATTTTTTTGGACAGTAGCTAAAATACATAATATATGTTTTAGAGAATAAATGTTAATTCTTGTACAAAAAGAAGAACACTTCTTTATAAAACTAAAGAAGTTAAGAGTCAAGTGTTAAATTAATCTAGAAAAAGGGAATTTTTTGGCCAGGCAAAAATAGCTTTGCTTAGGTTATAAAAATCATTAGAGTTAAAAAGTGTTATTTGTAGCTATTGAATAATTGCTTGTTATATTAAGCAGATAATGTCTAAAGATATCAGTACATGAGAAATTACCTTTCTAATAATAAATTCATTCTCCAATGAGGTGAATATATGTGTACCAGTGAGAGAGAGACAGACAGACAGATGGGGTGGGGGGAGAGAGAGAGAGAGAGAGAGAGAGAGAGAGAGAGAGAGAGAGAAAGAGAGAAAGAGAGAAAGAGAGAAAGAGAGAGAGAGAGAGGAGAGTGTGTGTACTTTGTTTTGAACAACTCTTACTGATAACTGATGCCCATTCTTGTGAGGTGGCTGAAGTGCTCGAGCATTGAAGGAGTTTAGGAATAGAGTTTCATATTCATCGACAACTTCTTTTTCAAACCTTGAAAAATAGTCTTGAATTCCACATTTTACAAATATTATTTAATAGAAAAAAAAGCCAAAAATGAAAGATGATTGAACTCTCAAGAGGTAGGCTATGTAGGCAAATGTTTTAAGGGACTATGTAGGCAAATGTTTTTAAGGGACTCTTGAGTGGGTAGGATGCTAGGTGGAGGGAATTCTGTGTTCATGACTACATATGATTGTGTGCATGAGTAACTCAGTGAAGATAGCATGCAGACAGAGATGATGAAGGTTAACACTGGAACAGTCCCTGGAGGTGAGCTTTTTATTATTATTATTATTATTATTATTAGGTATTTTCTTCATTTACATTTCCAATGCTATCACAAAAGTCCCCCATGCTCCCCCCCCCCACTCCCCTACCCACCCACTCCCACTTCATGGCCCTGGACCAAAGTGTGGACACTTTGCCCCTTCTGAAAATGGGGAACAAAACACCCATGGAAGGAGTTACAGAGACAAAGTTTGGAACTGAGAGGAAAGGATGGACCATCTAGAGACTGCCATACCCTGTGAGCTTTAAGCTATTCTAGAAACATAGTTTTGTGCCATATCTTTAAAATAGGCACTGTCAGAGAACTGATGTTAGGAACATTCTGAGTAGAGAATAAAAGTAAGGCTCTACCGCTTACTGTAGTTCCTGTTCAGTTGGAGTTTTCATTAAATCAAAGGTGAAACAGTTTTGTGGTATGTATGAGGTGTAGGAATCAAATACAGTACTTCTATCTATAGTTCAATAATATTTAGGAACTTAATATTTGCATGAATTTATTTGAGTGGTATATGCAAGAAAACAGTGAATTGTTTGTTTGTTTGTTTTTTAGTCCTTTCAGCCACTATAGATTGAATCTTCTTGAAATAGTGGAAAGGTTCAATGCTTACAAAGGCATTCTGAGGAGGACCATGGAGCATTAGCTATTTAGATCGACTGAGAACAGGATTTGGGCCAGTAGTACTAGCTGTGTTTTATAGGGCCTAATACACTCCCATTTCAAGGTGATTGCCAGTTATTATGTGATCATGATAAGATAGACTTTAATTTCTGTGAGCATTAGCGTCATCAGCAACAATAATGTTTTTGCATGTGGTGTGCCAGGTGTTGCATAAAATTTGTTAAGCCAGCATTCCTCCTGCTCTCTATATACTTAGATTGTTAAGAGTGGCACTGCTGGTTTTACCTAACAGGTTTGAAAGGCATTGGTTAGTGACAGCAGGTTGAGTCTTATATTTATGTACCTCACTCCACTTAACAGGAAGCTCCCAAGACAACAGATCCTGTGAGACAGAAATGTTTCTGTTAATTTTGCCAAGCAGAATTGGAGTCTATATTTTTATTGAAAAATCATAAGCTACTCCTTGAAACATTCGATCACAGCAAAGTATCCTGACCAAAGACCATTTTGCTTGGATTTGATGAGAAAAGGCATGGGGAAGATCCTGGTACAACATAAAGGGAAAATTTAATGAAGCATGTAATGTGGAAAGGAAGAGAGACATCCACTTAAGTCCTAACATGGGGACTGCCAAGTTTATTCAGGTCTTCAGTGCATTATCAACAGGAAGGGTGAGCTAGCATTGCCTTGCCAAGTACATGCCTTTCCCCTATAATGAAACCCCAAGCTGTTCTGATACTGATAAGTATATGATACTTTCTATATTAATGATAGTTTTTGCCTCTATTGTATCTATTAAATACCAACTTTTTGAGGATTATAATCCTTTTTTTCTTATTGCCATCATTGCATCATTCCAAAATTTGCCTAGGATTACCCTTCCTCAAAATAATACAACTTATCTTAGAGAACTAGGTCATTTATTTCATAGAATGCTTTGTGATGACATACTGCTATTAATTTATCCCATGGTTCCATTGACTACTTCTGTTGCTGACCCAAAAAGATGTATAAAAGGAACTTTAAGCTATGTGTATATATACCTTGTACATATACATCCACTGTCAGGTGATAGGTGTGATTATAAATTAAACATGGAGTTTGTCTTAATTCCTCTGAATTCTTTATAACATGAGCACAATTCTTCTTAATGAACGTTAGTACTGAGTAAACATTTCTGGGATATTGGAAAAGACGATTTGTATGGTGCTGGGCACCATGACCAAGCATAGCTTAGCACTCAGCCCTTTGACATTTGTGCACACTCCCCTCTTTTCACTTCAAGTGGATGCAGCTTCTGGAGAAGCACTTGCGATGATTGGAAAGTCAGGATTGCATTTTGACTGCTTAATCTATAGGAACATATTGGAATATTTGTAAAGGATGTGAGGAAATGTGATTGAAAGTGGACATCATAATTGTCTGCCTACTTGCTGTATTCACATGTAGACAAATAACCCTTATCACTGAAAGTTGATATGGAAATATTAAGTATAGATTATAATAATTATCGTGGAACCTTTTGAAAACCAAGCTTGTACTGTTATCTGAAAATCTCGTGTTTTCATTGTGAGCCTGCCTAGTGAGACAGATCAGAACCTGGAACTTGTCTGTGTAGAAACTAATTGTCAGCTCAGTGTGCAGAGGCTGTTAAAACACCTCTGCAACCAGGTCTGCCATGTCCTTGTGCTCCCAGGTCGTCATCTTCTGGAGTGCCCCACCTTTCTTCAGGGAGGATGAAGGCAACTGAAGCTCTGACAGAACACACCTTCAAGCAGCATACAGAACTTAGAGTTGCCTGAGAGAAAACTAGATGAGTCTTGAAATACGAGCTTCATTGTAAACATCCCAAAAGACCAAGCATTTGAAATTGAAGGAAAAGATGAGAGAGAGTCTTGGAAGAGGCAGACAGACAAATTTGAAACAAGTGTTTCTGAGGCTGGAGGGCAAGCATGGAGTGGCTTAAAGCATTTCTGAAAGCCATTTCTGTCAGCATCAGAGTTTTCTTGACAGAGAGTTTAAGTGGAAGGTAGGGCATTTGTGAAGATGGGCACTGGAAACGGAAGGAAGTGGCACTCATCACCATATTGAGAGTATTCAGCACCCGGGTTATTGCAATGGTTATACACAGGTCTGACTCTAGGATAATGGTCTCTGTCTTTCATCCTCCCTCCCCTTCAAAACGTAACTGAAGGAATTTTGAACAGGGTTTGTAAAAACATAAAAGTTGGAGCATCAAACAAAGCAGATACCCAAGGTACGAGAAACCAGTCAGCTAGGCAGAGCTGGTGATGAAATGAAAACTCCTGCATGTGGGTGGGCACTGCAGTAGCGGAACCTGTCCACTCAGAGGGAGCAGGAGTCAAGTGCTTCTATGGTTGAAGAAGATCAAAGGTCAAGTGAAGGGGATCTGTAGAAAGACAGGGGCTGAGTGGTGAGGGTAAATAGTTTTGAAATGTCTTCAGTAGCTTGTAATTGAGTAGTGGAATTCAAAGTAAATATCTTAGGAGATAAAACATAGCATATGGATCAGAAAGGGGCGAGCCTTTGTGTGTGGATTTAGGAAAAGGTGCTTCAGAAATCTGAAGCAAGGCCTTAGTTTTACTTGCATTTCAGCCACAAGAACAGCATGATATGCACTTATTTATCAGTTTAGATTAAGGTATGTAAGTATGTGCTCCTAGGCAAAGAGTGATAGAAGCTTGATGTTTTCATTTAGAACTTAGAAAGATATATGAACGCACAAATGTGTATGAATAGATCAAATTTTAAAGTTTTTTTTTCTTTAAGAAATGTATTGTTCTTTCCACCTTGCTCCATCTTGGCCGGCAGTAAGGCCAGCTCAGCATGCTGCCGTGGAGTGTTTTAGACTGGAGTGTGCACGGGCGTCTGTTTGTTTGCAGCAGATTATTTGACGGAGCTTTGATGCGCCATCACTCTGCCTTTTGTATACTTCAGCAGTGAGCAATGTAAACTCATTTTCTGAACACTTTGATTACTTGAACATCCCAGTGCCCGTGGCATGTGACAGAGAAGAGCACTCTCCACTAATCAGATAGATATGCTTCAAGCGTATTTACACAAAATAATGAAAGCAGCTGTTAGATACCTTTAAACTTGAGTGTGTTTTGTTATTAATCTACTAGCCTGTACACATGACACTGTAATTCTTCACTCACTCAAGTTGCCTTTAATGACACAGTAATAAAACCGAGCGGGATGAAAGTAATGGAATTGTAGAATGTAATGCCTCAATTGTTCTACAGTGTCTTCTTTTTTTGCCAAAATAAACCACAATTAAGTCCATATGTTGTTTTGAAGTTTTCGAGCAATGACCCTAATAAAAAGTAATGAATTTGTGACAAAAGCAAGCATGGCTGTCTTTTAAGCAGATATCTTCACTATTGATGTAGATATGATTATGGACTGGCATGCTGATAGAAGAAAGGCCCAATGTACTTAGCACAAGAGGTTTACTTGTGATGTATTTTACTCTTATGACGTTTAGGTTTTTTAAGTAGAAATACCATAGGCCAGTAGTTAATACTCCCATGTGATAAGGTCAAGTATGTTAAGCAAATAATAGATATTCTTCAAGCGTAGACTATTTTAGATATCTATAATACTCCTGTAGAATGAGCTGCTAAAATTGGTTGTAGGGAAGTGAGATGGTTTAGCCAGAAAAGGTACTTGCCAGCAAGCCTGATGGAACCTGTGTTCAGTCCCTGGGACCTATGGTAGAAGAGGAGACATGATTGCTACAAGTTGTCTTCTCATCTCCAAACACTAGTGCCATGACATGTCCCACAATTAAGGAAATGAAATTTTCAGACAGTATATTAAAATAGATTTTGCTTTTAGAGTTTAACTGGCACTTGTGTATATTATGCCGTTGTGTTTCTGGTTTTACTGTAAAAAAGTTTTTCTGTATTGCAAATTGTATCCAGGAAGAGTTCTGTTTTATCCCATGAACACCTAGCTCACCTGCAAGCAATATAACTGCAAGATCTTTGAAACTAATTTTAAAACTTGTATCAGAGTAGGCAACAATCACTTTTAAAATAAAGCATTTTAGTAGTAGCTTCATCTTAAGTCTAGATTAAGCAGATTATTAATTTAAATAGAAAAGAAGTAATAAAGCCACAACACCAAGTACCTGAGTTTTGTTGTAATTGCCTATTTGTAGCTGTAGAAAGAAAAAGAATTATGAAGTGGAAACACAAGGAAGAAGAATTTTCAACCAGAGTGCCTGCACTTAGTACTATGCTCCGCATATACCAGGATTTTCTCTTAATGTTATTTTTTGAGGTTGGATGACCTCATCAAAAGTTGAGCTCATTATGTTCATTATTACTTAAAATTATTACTGTTTTTTTATTTTTTTGTTACATCTTTTCTTTACTTACATTTCAAATGTTATCCTCTTTTCTCCTTTCCCCTCCTTTCACCCTATCCCACCCCCCTTCCCCCTGCTCACCAACCCATCCACTCCTACTTACCTGTCCTGGCATTCCCCTATACTGGGGCATCCAGCCTTCACAGGACCAAGGGCCTCTCCTCCCTTTGATGTCCCACAAGGCTATCCTTTGCTACATATGAGGGTGGAGACATGGGTCCCTCCATGTGTACTCTTTGGTTGGTGGTTTGGTCCCTGGGAGCTCTGGGGGTACTAGTTGGTTCATATTGTTGTTCCTCTACAAACCCCTTCAGTTCCTTGGGTCCTTTCTCTAGCTCCTCCACTGGGGACCCTGTGCTCAGTCCAATGGTTGGCTGGGAGCATCCACCTCTGCATTTGTCAGGCACATGAAGAGCCTCTCAGGAGACAGCTATATCAGGCTCTGGTCAGCAAGCACTTTTTGGACTCCACAATAGTGTCTGGGTTTGGTAAATATATATGGGATGGATACCCAGGTGGGCCAGTCTCTGGATGACCTTTCCTTCAGTCTGCTCCTAACTTTGTATCTGTATCACCTCCCATGTGTACTTTGTTCCCCCTTCTAAGAAGGACCAAAGGATCCACACTTTGTTCTTCCATTTTCTTGAGCTTCATGTGGTCTGTAATTGTATCTTGGGCATTCTGAGGTTCTGGGCTAATATCCACTTATCAGTGAGTGCATACCATGTGTGTTCTTTTGTGATTGGGTTACCTCACTCAGGATGATATTTTCTTGTCCCATCCATTTGCTTAAGAATTTCATGAATTCATTGTTTTTAATAGCTGAGAAATACTCCATTGTGTAAATGTACCACATTTTCTGTATCCATTCCTCTCTTGAGGGACATCTGGGTTCTTTTCCAGTTTCTAGATATTATAAATAAGGCTGCTATTAACATGGTGGAACATGTGTTCTTGTTATACCTTGGAGCATTTTCTGGGTATATATGCCCAGGAGTCGTGCAGGTGGGTCCTCAAGTAGTACTATGTCCAATTTTCTGAGGAACTGGCAAACTGATTTCCGGTGTTTGTACCTCTTTCTCCACATCCTCGTCAGCATATGCTGGCACCTGAGTTTTTGATGTTAGCCATTCAGACTGGTGTGAGATGTAATCTTAGGGTTGTTTTGATTTGCATTTCCCTGATGACTAAGGATGTTGAACGTTTCTTTAGGTGCTTCTCAGCCATTCTGTATTCCTCAGTTGAGAATTCTTTAACTCTGTACCCATTTTTTAATATTTGTTTCTCTGGAGTCTAACTTCTTGAATTCTTTGTATATATTGGATATTAGTCCTCTTTCTGGTGTAGCATTGGTAAAGATCTTTTCCCAATCTGTTGGTTGCAGTTTTGTCCTATTGACGGTGTTCTTTGCCTTTCAGAAGCTCTGCAATATTATGAGGTCCCATTTGTCAATTCTTGATCTTAAAGCATAAGCTATTTGTATTCTGTCCAGGAAATTTTCCTCTGTGCCCATGTGTTCAAGGCTCTTCCCCATTTTCTTTTCTGTTAGTTTCAGTGTGTCTGGTTTTATGTGGAGAAAGAAATTGAAGAAGATCTCAGAAGATGGAAAGATCACCCATATTCATGGACTCTGGCAGGATTAATGTAGTAAAATGGCCATTGTGCCAAAAGCAATCTACAGATTCAGTGCAATCCTCATCAAAATTCCAACTCAATTCTTCATAGAGTTAGAAAGGGCAATTTCCAAATACATCTGGAATAACAAAAAACCCAAGATTGCATAAACTATTCTCAACAATAAAAGAACTTTTGGGGAAATCACCATTATTGTTGTTTTAAAATACACAACAATATTGTGTTAAACCTTTTAACAGTACATAGTAAACATTCAATATACATATTTTAATATTTATTTGGTTGGTTAGTTTTTGACTTTTTGCAACAGTCTATGTAGCCTTAGATTGCTTAGAGCTCCCTTTGTAGCCTAGGCTACACAAAGTCTTGCATGCTTTCTGGCTGCCTGTTGCTAGGATTATAATTATGTGCCACCATATTTGCTCTACAATTTAATATTATTCAGACCACTCTTCTAAAGTCCCTCATTAGAATGACAGCATGTGTATATATACACATGTGTCTGTTGAAGTCAGGGAGTTCAGTGTGTAGAGTCTACACTACCTGCCAGAGATGGTCATGGTACTATGAAAGCAAAATACGAAATAATCTTTTTGAGAAGTTCAAATCTAATGCACCTAAAAGTTAACTTAAAAACACAGATATGCACAGGCAAGCTACCTGGGCATGACTGGTCAGAGGATGCAATATCTGAAGAGCAGAGCTGGAGACTCAAGGGGAAGAAAAATGTGTAGTCTGAGAAAGATGTTGTATAATATTAAAGAGAAATATGCTTTCAGCTAATTTGTTCTGCTTTTTAGATTACTTAATAGTTTTGCCTATTTCTGCATGCTCTTCATTTTAATAACTTTATATTGTGGTTATTCTTGGAGCTTTTCTTCTGATACATAGTACTTTTATTGGTGGATTTCTTACTTCTTTTTTTAGGATACCAAAAAAAAAGTAATAAGACTCATGAAATTTTGTCTTCTATGTGTCTTATATTTTGTTCTCAATTCTTTCCCTCTTTGTCTCCTTTCAATTCTAGATTAATTTTAGACAACATATTTACCAATGTTGTCTTTTGATCAATGAATATATTCAATCTTCCCTTTAAGATATTCATGAATTTCTCATATTTGAATATTAATATCATGAATAGTAATGTTTTGGAGTTTTCAATAGATAGATGTCATACACCTTGTATCTGTTTTTTTTAATGTTTTCAGTTTTGTGTTTTGATTTTTATATAGTAATTTTTAAATAGTAAGTTCTGTTTGTTTGTTTGTTTGTTTGTTGCTTGTTTCTGATAAGAGTCTTATGCAGCCCAGGCTGGCTTTGAATTTGTGTAGCTGGGGATGAATCTCTGATCATCCTGCCTCCATTTCCTTAGTACTGCAATTATAGCCATGTGCCATCACACCTAGCTCTTGAATGATAGCACCTCAAAGCCAATTTTTATGATCAGTTTTATTCTATTTCCTACCTGGTATATATCATGCAGACATAAATAGTATTTCCACTCTTTCTAATGTCAATGAATTTATATGTTCATTTATTTGTTTATATTTAGTATTGCATGTGTTAGGTCCTCTTGTTCTATAACTTTTAGTTAAAGATGGTAAGAATACACATTTTTATCTTTTCCCAATTAAGTCTTTGCCATTAACCTTACCATTAGTCTTTTTTTTTCTGCCTTATCTGTCCTTTTTTTCTTTTTCTTTCAATTACTTCTTTTTTTTGGTATAAATTTCAACTAATTTTTTTTAGTTGCCTTCTGTATTATAGCATGTGTCATTATATGTGTTAATCCTCTTAGCGTAGTTTTAGTTGTGAATTCTTTGAAAGTTGGTGTGTTGAGGCAATCAGGGGGTTCTTTGAAGTCAGAGCGTTTTTATTTACAACCCCAAATGTACAGTTTTCCTTGTATAACCTCAAGCAACTACAGTCACTGAATCTGGTGTTTCTCTGTAAAGGAGAATAACAAACCTATTATACGGTGTTGTGAGAGTTTAAGTGAAGAAACATATATGACATTGGAGTACAGAAGATTCACAACTGCTTCTAGCTGTGTCTGCTTTTCCAACATTACTTTTCTTTCTCTTTCCCCATAGTTTTCCACCTGATTAGATCAGATGTTAATGAATGACAGGAGAAACAAAGAAGAGAAAAGCAAGGAAGTCTTTAGCATCATCCCTTCTATGGTCAACCTTTGGGAATATAGTAGCCCAAAACCTGGTGTGCATGTTCAGACAGTCTTTAGAAAAAGTTCAGAGATTTGCTGTCTCCACTAATATATGAATATTATATGAAGACTCAATGAATGTTGTACAGTTGACCCACAGATTACTTGAAAAAATAAATTCTAAAATCAATGAGGTGGAGTTGGAATTTCATAGTGTCAAAACTACCTTAACTTATAATCAATAAGCCTTCCAAAGCTGGTTGCTTTCTTTCAATGCTAAGATGTAGTGTTTAGAATTGGTGTTGTGCAAACTATATTAACTTGAATTTAAGTAAAAGGATCCTACTCCAAATCTTATCAAAAGGCAGACTCCTGAAAATTGAAGCTCCTGGAACAAGAGCTAGTTCACATCCCAAGTCTTACATGCAGACGAGCAGTGGATGGAATGCCTAGTCAAGCTGTCCTCACATTCGCTTGTCAGTAGACCTGGTTTTGGTACTTATATAATAAAACCTAGTTTAATTCATAGTCTAGAGCAGGACTTGACAATCAATGGCCAGAATCTGGACACATGTTTTTATTAATAACATTTTATTGGAGCATAGCCACACCTACTTCTATATTTATCTATAATTGTGGATAAATGTTTTGATACTATAAACTAGAGAAGAATTTTTAAAATGAGAATCTTATGGCTCATGAGCATAAAATATTTCAATTTAGTTCTCTTCAAAAAAAAAAAAAGTATGCTGAGCTATGACTTCAGCCTCTTTATACCTTAGAGCAGAATGTCAAAGTGAGTATCAGAATGGGTATTAAGTACCCATAGGTGCCAAAACTTACTAGGGCATTGTTAAAAATGTGAGCTACTGATGGGAGTTTCAGGGAGTGACTGCATAGGACTCTCTTGGAATATTATCTTAGAATCTCTTTTTAAAATAGATTCCAAGTAAAATTATAACTTGTTTTGCTACTATTAGTTTACTTCTGAAGAAAACTAATATAAAATCACCATTTGTAAATGGCTCTCCTCCCATAAATAAACCTTTTTCTTCTAGAAAATAGAAGAGTAGAAACTGTTGTTTTTGTTTGTTTGTTTTTACTTTTTCTGTTTCATGCTTTCATTTTGAAGTAATGCATATTGCTATCATTTGGTAGTAGCTATTCAGTTGGGAGGCAAATTAAATGTTGATGGAATGAGAAGAAGATGAATTCTAGAGATCAAGTGATACACTTTGACAAGATGGCTTCAGTGGTTGAGAATGGCCAGTTGTCCTTGGACAGTCATAAATATATCAGGGGAATGTGAACAAAGCTTTGCTGGGATACTGGCCTCAGGCTAGGGCCTTGTGCTTTTTTAGGCCAGCACTCTATTCCCAGAATTTGTGTTTTGTTTTGTTTTGTTTTGTTTTGTTTGTTTTGTTGCAGAATCTCCCTTTATGGCTTAAGCTGGCCTCAAACTTACTGTAAACCTGCCTGGACCCCAGCTCATGACTTCCTGCCTTGTCTTCCAGTTGCAGGAAGTATAGGTTTTGATACTATGCCCAGCTCCACTATTCTTATTTTAACCCTGCAATGTCTGACATGCAGTAAAAAAAAAAAAAAAATAGTTTTATAATATAGAACTCTTTCTCTTCAGAACATAATATGATCATGAGAAAATACTTAAAATCTACAGTAAAGGGCCATACATCTATTCAAAAGTGGTGGTTATATTTATATGTAAAATAGTGGTAAGCTATATTTCAATTTTAAATGTAAAATTGAAAAACAGGTTTGTTTTGTACTTTGAAAGAGTATAAAGCCTGTATCATGTATCTTTAGTGTTACACGTCCTGTGAGGTCTAAAACAAGCTGAATGAAGCAGGTACCTTGAGTGGTTCCATGTTCACTAGTGGTAGGACAGGTGCTAGTGCTTGCAGCTTTCGATGTCCGTAGGGAATATGCGCAATACTCTTGCTATTTTAAAGCACTTTCATAGCTGTATATATTGGTAACTCTCCTTTAGGGATCACTTAGATACATTGCAATAATTAATTATCATTTAATCCTTATACCAGCTCCCCCCACCCCCAACATTTTTTTTTTTTTTTACAGTTGAGAAAATTGAAGCTCTGCTAAAACATTGCTGCATAGTGAACAGTCCATAAACCAATCCGCACAGGAGTCCATGAGTCAAGAGTTGAAGAGGATTATCTGGGTCTCTTGTCTCTATAGAATTAATTCAGTGGTCTTTTCCTGGTGAACTGTTAAGTCCATAGAGTCTAGTAGGCTCTTCTCACGTTTAGACTCTACAGCAGGAATGGATGTGGTCTGGATTATTGGCTAGGATGCACCTCATACATCATTTTTCTAAAATAGGTTTCCTTATGGTTTTAAGGTGTTTTTTAACATGTGTGGGTGTTTTGCTTCATCTATGACTGTTTATCATGTGCAAACAATGCCTGTGGGTTTCAAAAGAAGGCATCAGATCCTCTGGAGGTGGAGTTATAGATGTTTGTTAAAAGTAATGTGAGAATGTGGATTTGAACCCAGGTCCTCTGCAAGAACAAGTGCTCTTAATGGCTGCGCCATCTCTTCATCCCCTAAGATAAGTTTCTTTCATGGCAGCACTAAATATCAGACAATAGTGCAGGAGAAGCATTTCTATGTTGCCATTTATAACCAAGTCAACAGGCAATTGGGTCAAGCTCCACTTCTAGACTGTGTGCTTAGTGGGTCTGTGGTGAGTGTGCACTGCCATTGTGAGTTGTATCTGTGGATGTTTGCATTGCCATTCTTGTCATTTGATCAGGATGATAAGCACTCGATTTGTAGGTCCAAGCCTAAGGCCATATTTCCATACCTTTCCATATTTCTTTCTCCCCAGTGTCTACTCTATACGGAAACTACAGGCTCCATTCATTAGAGAGGGCATGTAAGGATCTATGTCCTCTTTACTGATACATACATACTTAAAACACCACCGACAAAGGCTGGCATTGCTATCTATAGTGTAAGGAATATAGGCTCTGTGCGTGCATTCCTTTATTTAGATTGACAGCTTTCAGAGGTAAGGAATGTCGCAGATATAGATGTTTTTTAACTAAAAGCTGTTGTGGAGGTGTATAGCTAATGATTGAGAACCTAAGTCCTGAGTTCATCTATGGCCCCTTCTTTTTATGGTACCATGACTAAGTCATTTCAAGTATATCTAAATCTCTTCATGTTTAGCTATAATGTATGGTAAACTGCCTTCTAAGTACTGGTGAGATTGCCTGTAATTGCTGTAGTTTTTGTTGCTTGTTTTGTTTCTGTTTGCTTGAAACAGGGTCTTGTTCCTGGCCTTGCTCCCTACCTGACCTTCATTATACATGCTTTGGAGTCTAAGCTGGCCTCAACATCATTGGCAGTCCTCCTGACTCAAAATTCTTATTATAGGTATATTCCATCATGCCTTCCTCTTTTTTTTTTTTAACTTAATGGATACATTCAGCCTTTTCTGCCACATCATAGCCATGAAACCAGAAGAACGAAGGGTAGGATTATAGTCATGGTCAGGAATTTCTGTCTTCACTGTACAAAAGAGTGTTCGCAACCATGTGTGTTGTGCTGTAGTTCTTGAGGTCAGAGGCTCCTTGCTTTGTTCAGTGATAGTCCTAGTGTCCCAGTTTAATTGCTGCCCTTGAGTAGTGCTCAGCTATTGGTCAGCAGTTACTGTGCTTGATCAAATTACTTTAATATTTGCATCAATTTAATATTCTCAAAGAATATATCTACAACATCAAGTTCCCTTATTTGTTTGTTTACCAGCACACATACTTTTAGATAAGATACTTTGTAAAGTATCTGATGACAGCAGTTCTAATTCAGAAACCCATCCTTGAATAGCCAGAAAGTATATTATGTATACCCATATAGCCAGGAAGTATATTATATAAACCCATATAGCCAGGAAGTATAGAGTATATCGCAAAGTATACCATACATAATGATAAGCTTTCTTTGTACCCTTGGATTTCCAGTCCGGGAGAATATTTGTACAGTGTTAGGCATTCATGCTGTTTGGAGAAGCTATGGGTATTTATGGCAAATTCCCCAAATTACCTTCCCTTTCTCTGCCTTTGAAGTTCTCCCTATCTCTCTACTTTTCTTTACAATCTCCATTTCTTCCCTCCCTGCTTCTTCCATATCTTCTCCTGTATTGTTATTTGGGAAAGGTGGTAGGGCTGAAGCCCCCTTGTTTCTGCCGGCACCCTAGGAACTGTTAGGTCTCCCTGCTCTAATACTGTCACCACAGACCCTGTAGCTGGAGTTCCCTGGTCTGTCATCTTCTCCAGAATATCTCCAAACCTTTTGGATAACCCTGTGAATCACAGATATTCTTATACCCAGACCCAAAGTTAAACAAATGCCACTGTACCACATTTTTATTTCTTTAGTTATATGTCCAGATTTTGTTCTTTAATGACCAAATATTAAAAATGAAAAGGAGAGTAAAGAAAAGAAGAGAAAAGAGAAGAAAAGAAAAGAAAAGAAAAGAAAAGAAAAGAAAAGAAAAGAAAAGAAAAGAAAAGAAAAGAGCATAATGGAACTAAGTCAGTGATTCTCAATCTATGGGTTGTGACACCTGTAGGACAACCAGAAAACACAGATGTATGCATTATGATTCCTAACAATAGCAAAATTACACTTACAAAGTAGCAACAAAAATAATTTTATAGGTGGGGTCTTCACCACATGAAGACTTGTATTAAAGTGTTGGAAGATTTAAGTGAACTAAGTGGATGAGAGTGTTTTTAGCAAGAGGAACTGAGTTCAGATCCCTAGTACCTATAATGAAGCAGGCCATGACCACTTGCAACTATAGTATTGAAGGGTGAACACAGGAATGCTAGAAGCTCAGTGGCCAGCCAGTCAAACCAAAACAGTGAACTTCAAGTGTAGTAGGGGTCTGTCTCAAGAAATAAGGATGGGAGCAGTAGAGAAGGACACCTGACATCCTTACCGAGCCTCTATATACTCACACACCAGCGCACGTACACACACACACACACACACACACACACACACACACACACAGAGATTGAGACAGAGACAGAGTCAGAGAGACAGACAG
The DNA here is from genome assembly GCF_000001635.26 of Mus musculus. Lineage (NCBI taxonomy): Eukaryota > Metazoa > Chordata > Mammalia > Rodentia > Muridae > Mus > Mus musculus. The sequence goes on along the minus strand of NC_000068.7, from coordinate 44,709,051 downwards.
AGAGACAGACTGAACTGTTCTAAAGAAACACTGCAGGATTTCATTTCTTTGGTTTTCTGTTTCCTTAACCTTTATCCTCCAGGTAGTTGCTAGACTAGAAAGCCCTAAAGTCTTTTTTTCCCCCTTTCTTTCTAATTTGGCTTGAGTTTAGAAAAAAAAAAAACAAACAAACAAACAAAAAAACCAGAAGGACTGACACTCACAAAAATCCTCCTCTTCAAATTTTACACATCTTGAGTTAAATGAGGCAAAGAGGTTAAGTGTGTCCTAAATTTAAATGGCAGCACTAAGTTCTTAAAGGGTTTTTAAAGGGACTTTTGCCTTTAAAAAGCAACATTTTTATTTCAGTAATGAATGTAAAATTTGTTAATAATTGGCAATTCCCTGATTAATATAAAGATGTATAATTAGAAGACTTTTCAACAGTTACAGAAAATTGTTTCTGAAAAGGAGGTGATGTTATACAGTATTTAATCCAACACGTTTCCTTCATGATTCCCTTGGAAGTCAGTGCCAGAATCGCTTCCTATAAGAATCACAGACTCACTTTACTCCAAGTAAGAGGTGGTGCTATGCATAGAAAAGGGGTTTTCAATAGGAAAGGGGGGAAATCTGAAAGAAAAAAAAGAGCATACTTTTAAAATTCTGTTAAAGTTTCTTCTTAATTCATTGAGGTAGAGTATGTACTTAGAGACATTGATGACTATACTCGGAAGCCTGGCAATGCTGGTAGATTACACGTGTTAAAGTTAGCATATTAAGTTAAGATGGTTACAAGGCGCTAGGTTTCTGAGGCCCCATCATGGGGTGTTGCTAGTCTTAGTAGGTTCTCAGAGTTATGCTTTCAAAAGTCTAACTTAAATTGTCTTTGAGCTCACTCCTAGAAACACCCCGGTTTTTAAAGTATTAAGGATGTCACTCTTGCTAGAAATGTTTATCGACTATACTCTGAAAGCATGAAGTCATGTTGTTTTTCATTTGTTCGCTCAAGAGGGTAGTTTTATAATTAGAGATTGTTGTTAAGCAGACATATTATTTTAAAAATATACCTTTATTGAGAGGAAATCTGGGAATATAAGCTAGACAGTGATGTTATATCCAAAATTGTATATTCCTAGTAAGCAGCCGTTTAGTAAATTGGTTATAAACCAGCATCTGTTGTAGGGATGGAAGAATGACATCATAAAGAATGTATGGAAATTTTTAATTGAAAAAGAATGATGCACAATTTTAACATGACTTTCAGTCTAAATTGATTTTACCAACAGAGTAGAAGTAGTATTCTTTAAAAACATTCCAATAATGTAAAGTATTTAAAATGTAATGTCCTGTTAATGTACCTAAAAATTAAACTTTAGGTCATCCAACAAGAGTACTGCTTACAGTAATGCAGCCTATGTAATATGCAATTATCTTGACAATAGTTTTATTTTTCAACAATTTTGCCATAAAACAGCAGTGAGATACAATGAATTTGATTCATTTTTTGTGTGTGAATCATTTAATAGGCCATTACATCCACTATATTAGACTCCATTCTCCTTTCAGAGCTTTTCATTATAAGGCTGTCTTTAATGGAAAGAAGTTTAACCTTCCCTCCCAGATAGATTGAACCCCATAACAGTGTAAACATTCTCATTATAAAATAAAATCCCCTTCCCCAAGGGCAGTGCTATAATTATGTTGTGGAGGATTGTAGGAATGTTTCTACCTAGAAATGCTGTCTCATTCTTGCTTTCAAGTTTTTTATCATTTTCAAGCAATCAATAACATTTTAAATTATAGTTTAAGAAAATGCATATGATCTGGTTTAAAATTTTTGAAGTTATTTTAATCAACTTCAAGAAGAAGTCATCAGTAAAATTACTGTTGATTTATAAATAGGATAATTAGAGGCTTCCCTCCTAAGTACTGTTCACTGGCATTGTGGCTGTTTTTATTGCCTAGTCAAACCTCTTCATTCAATTTTAAAATTGCCTTTTGAATGAACTCCACTATGAGGTTGCCAAACAGTGTCACTGTTAATACTTTCCCTCCTCTGTTTCATTGTCCGGTCTGCAAATGCACAATAAATTGTTTGATAAGGGGGTCAATGAGGTTGTACTAGTTTTTAAGTGAATTATAACCAAACCATTCAGATTATGTCACATGCTTAGTATTATGGTAGAGCTGTGTTTAAAGGGTAGCAGTATTATGCTTGGTTCATTTTGCACCATTTCGTTAAGAATGTATCCTACACCAATCAGCATGTCATGATTGTTCAACAAATTGTCAATCTTTATATCAAGAGGAAAAAAACAAAATGCCACTTTAAAATGTATGAAGTTCACCCCTTGCAAGTGGATTATTCAAGGAAACAAACATAAGAGGCTCCTGGTAAGGGAAAGAGACAGCCTGCTCTCTATAGGAATGTTAAATTTAAAAAGAAAGATCAGGTGATTATTTCAAGATAATAAGTATATAAAGATACTAAAGGTGGTATTCATTGAAAAACCTATGGAGCATATGTTTTTAATATGAAAATGTTCAGTTAAACAATGTTATCTATTCCATAGATAGCAGTTATATTTCCCTGGATATGTGAACTCAATAGATAGAGATTGTGTTTTGTAAGAGGCAGCTTTTCCTCCCTCTGACTTGTAGGAGCATAACCAGAGGCTTTTTGCAGGGCTACCCTTCTGAGAAGGGAATTAGGGATGCTTAAATGCATATTTTTCTGCATATGCAGAACTGGTGAGTGTATTCTGAGAAATTTATAAAGCAAAAGCAAGAAACTGCTTGCCGCATCTAAAGAAGCAAGACTGTTTGTGTGTCTATCCTTTGTAACAGAAGGAATGTTTCTTATGTTTCTGTCTTCAGACAGTTGGCACACATTTCATCTCAGCAGCTGCTTTCTCTTAAAGTGCAGCAGAGTGGAGGACTGCAGTGACACCAGCATTAATACTTCACATTCTGCTATCGTATGCTGTCACTGGGAAATATGGATCTAGGTTACATGTGTTTGCAGACTTTGTACTGTTGAATTATGAAAGCTGACTCTTGGTGGATTGTGTTGTGTGTGGAGACTGTGAACTGAGCAGCTAGTGAGTACAATCGTCTGCTCAGAGTGCAGCATTCTCCTTCCAGGCCGGAGGGAGCCAGCACTTTCAAATTGACAACTGCCAAATTCTGGAACGTTCTGTATAATGAATACAGAAATTATCTTGTCAGTGACATTTTAACACATTGTTTTTGACTTTTACATTTTCTAGAGTCTCATTTTTACCACTATTGAAATTTTTACAGTTTGGATACATTACCCAATAAAGTATATTGCAAAAGATGAAAGGAAATTTTGTTCATCCAGAATAAGAATTTACAAAGAAAATTATAAAATTCTTTTCTGTGGTTGGAAAAGTTATGTAGGTTTTTTTTTTTAAATTTTCATTGTTATAAAAAACGTAAAATGTAAGCCAGGGCACTATCTCCTGTTAGGATGACAATCATCATTTCTGGCTTTGTATCTGAACTATGTCGATACAGACAAATATGTGTTTGCATATATGTCTGCATATACATATAGATTAATTCAGGCTTTTAATACAATTCATGAAAAATGCTGTGATCTAGCACTCAGTAGGGATATTAGCAGACTAGTGGAATGTGAATGAGCAGATATGAGTGATACTTTAAGGAGAATCTATTCATTGCTCGCCACAGAGAGGTAGGTACCAAGTCCTGTGAGTGCCGAGAGGACACCCGCAGGTTAGCATGCAGGATGGAAGACAGGGACTAATGGCTCCAGGGACATTTACGTTCTTTACATTTTTACTGTATCTTAAATATGTGTGTCTTATTTGTGACTTTATTTGGTGTCTGATTAACTCTTGGAATTGACATTTTGGAATTGAGTGTGGCTTTATTAGGGTAGGATATATACTCAAACTATTTTAAGCTCACTATTTCAAGACAACAATACCTAGAGAGTCATGTGGTATCATATGAACTTACTGTCTTTTCATCTTGTGTTACATGGTACTAGTTCTCATTAGCATGAATTTTAATTAGTTAACATAAATGTCCCACGGTGTGAAAACTTTATAAAATTCAGCCTTCTGTGCATGCATCGTGGACATTTTGTAGCTTTGCTCCTGGGGGGATGAAGTTTGTATCTTGACAGTGCAGGGTAAAGCAATGGTTGTAACAGTTACTCACTCGTAGCATTAAAGAACTGTAATTTGCTTTTAATTTCATAAATCTTGTTTTTCTCTTAACATTTTCTAAGAATATGTGGTAAAAAGATAATTATCCTCCTGCAAATATGTGAAAAGGTTGCATTCATCTTTAGTGTCCTGCTGGTTAAATCAGCAAACTGGCTGTCTTTAAATAGAGTTTCTTAACATCCTCAACACTGCAGAATGTATGTTTGTAGCCAGTACTGATAATTTTCTACCTGCCCTGTGTCATCTGCTTATGACTGCTTCTATCCTTAGTATAATGAGGACTATGGTGATTATTTGTCTCTTTTCCTTGTAGAAATTGATTTCTGAGTGGGCCTTTTTAATCTGCCTTCAGTTTGGAACTGTGATCTCAAATAAGCAGCACTTGCCCACTTGTCAATGATAGGATAATTGTTGCAACCATTTCCTGTGATTCTGTCCAGGATGTGTTATGCAGTAGAGCTAGACTACCAAAGCCATCCATCAGTGCTTAGTGCTGTATCTGTCTCACATTGAGGCTGAACGTTTAGCTCTTCTTCTTTAAAGAAGAGGTCTTGCTGAAAACAGCATTGTCTGGTATTGGGATCTAAATGCCTCCGTTGGCAGATGCAAAAAACATGAAACACATCAACAGCTGTGGCAGTAGGCCTAAATGTGTGAGTGAATTGAATGAGAGAGGAAAGCAGCTCTTTACTCTGAGTTACCAGTCTGTGTAATGTGGAGACACTAATACAGTTTACAGACCTGTCGCTACTGCTTGTGAGGACCTTGGTCAACGTGTGTTTCCTTTGTGACTCTCTCTTTATAACAACCATCTTTTTGAAAATGAATCATTAAAGAAAACGTGAAAATGCCTCGCACGATCAAAATATATGGAAAGCTCTGACAGTGAGAACTTCAAAAGAATCTGCATACAGTTGTCTTACTTATGTCTATGCTTGATGAAGTTGGAGTGGTTTAGGGTTAGAAGGATTTCCTTCAGTATAAGTCAAGACAAATGACACTTGTAATGTGCAAAGACACATTGGGTTTTAGCTAGCTAAAGAGTCTCTTCAGTAACCCCCATCTCTTCATCTCTCCCAGAGCACACACAGATTCATACTACAGTCAGCATCTTAGCTTATGACTTAGCTTCCTGAAAATTCTATTCCTTTTCAAAGTTTCAGGTAGAACTTTCTGCTCCAGTGACTAAGATAGGATGATGAAAAACCATGTGAAAGCTTGAGCCTATAATTATCAATCACAATGAACTGTAAGCTGGCTTTTTTAGAGAGTGTATATCTCTGAAAATTAATGGAACTTTTCAGCCACCAAAGTTGACAGAGTATGATTTGTTATTACTTTTTGCAACATATCTCTGTGCAACAAGGAGGAAACCTAAGCAGAAGTGATTGGACAATTTGGCTGTGTGAGACTTAAACATCTTCCATTTTATTGGGGACATGGTCCTCATTCCGGACAGTGGGCTTTGTGACCATCTATAGCCTCAGAAATGTTTTCAGACAATACTTATTCCTGGACAATGCCTTAAAGGCTTACTATAGTGAAGAGCTGCAGGCAGTTGGCTGGAGTTGTAGCACTGCTGCTGACCAGCTGTGTGTGACCAGGCTGCTCACTTAACCTTTCAGATGTTAGTGTCTGAACCTGCAAAGGGAAGTTACCACACTGGACTCTTAAGTCCTCCTGCATTTCAAAATTACAGGATTTTATATTTCTAATTAGAAGCCTGGTGAAATCTTAGGTGGGTAAGAGTTGAAAGTATATGCATTCCAAAAGTCAGTTTATCTTGAATTGTCCTTATCCTGAGAAGTAAAGCTAAAGCAGTCTCAGTTAAGTGATGTTGGCAAGTTCCCTGTGCTCTTCATTTTGCATAACTGGAATGGAAAGAGGTTGGACTAAGGACATAACAAAACCACTCACACATTAATAGGACATTTAGATTTTGTCTTTTTTGTTAATCTTCAAATAAATGACATATTTCAGTGTCTATGGAATGTTAATTATTTAATTCAGTATTTACATTGTCCCTGGGTAAGATTAAAAGTAGAGAACCATTAAACTCAGCACTGTTCCTAAACTCTTACAAGCATGTAGCAGTATTTTAACCCATTTCATTTTTGTAAGGTTTGTATTCACATGTATATTCATGTGTTTTGGGTCACAGTTACTTCATGATTAGTGTTGTTATTCAACCAATTAAGCACAGGCATAACCCCTTTATTATCATGGTGCAATGAAAACAGAGGTTTAAACTAGATGACCAGGAACAGATTGTAAGTCTTAGCCCTGCTGGTAACCACTAACCATGTGACTATGCAAAGCATCCAAATACTATAATACTCACGGTAGAAATGGATGCATAGGGCCTACTACCTACGGAATCCATACATTCAATAAACGAATGACTAACTGCAGAACTGGGACATGGGATTTGTTGTTGTTGTTGTTGTTCTAAATTCAGTTAACTTCCATTAGATTTTGCATGAATATATCATCAGAGTTTGGTTTGGGGAGATATACCTCAAGGAAAATTAATATTTAGCAAATTTATGTGTGTTTGCTTTTTTTTTTCTTATGGATGAGGTTGGTAGATTAGGAGTTTTTATTTATACAACATTGTTTCATGCTTATTGTTAATCAGGAAGAGCCTTGCCCCTGGGATTCTCCTGCCCACTGCTACCCCTCAGTCCTTTTTATGAACCCAGAAACTTTTCTGGCTTAGGCAGTTTCTAAAATCTACTGTCCATTTATTGTGCTAAACTGTTCAAAGGGACATAACAAACAGTATGAGTCTCATAAAATTGATTCAGAGTTCCTATCATCATATGTCTTGGGCTGGAATAAGTTCCCTTACTGTCACAGGAAGTTTTTTTTTTTTTTTTTAATGTATTGTTGTCCCAGTGCATTAGTTGTAACTACCAGGAAGTTCAGTTTATAAAAGTAATCATTTATTTATTCCTAGAGGCCATAGTTCACAATTATAGCATGTTCCAGGTATATTGAGTTACTGTATCTAAATGTCCATTTGGATTGTCCTTGTTATTAAGTTGCAACTTCTAATTAAAGAGATAAGATAATTTATACACAAGGTATTGTTGGTGTTAATAAAGATTATCCCTCCCTAGATCTCACGTGGGGAATTCTGTTTAATGGCTCTCTTCTAAGTATTGGCAGACTTGGGCAAATGTCACAGAGTAAGCATATAGTACCATGAAAGTTGGTGTGTCTGCTTCTAGATAGTCCAGCTCATTTTAACCCCATAATGGCTAGGAGTTGTGTAGGCCTAACGAAGGAGCCTATCTTCATTAATCGTAGGCATTTTGTCTTTCGATTTTCCAAGCACTAATGAAAGTTTATCCAACCTGGAAAGCTGTCTTCATGCTGGCCATGTGTATGCTAAGGACAGCAAAAGTAGAGGAACCTTCTTCAGACTTTCAGCCATTCTTTTCTTCATTTCTGATTTCAGGTTGTGGGTTACTGATAATATTTGAAGGACATTTTTTTCTTTCTGGGGAATAGAACAATTCCAGATTAGTTTCTGAACAGCTTTGCTGCTGCCCTGCCTTGGTTAGAACTAATTGAACGACCCTGGAAAAGTCAAGTCACTTCAACTCTCTTCAGTCTCAGTAAATGACACATAAGTAATTACATACACTTTAAAAAGAATCTTCAGGTTTGTTTGAGTAGCTGGAAATATGTACACTCTTTCGTCATGCTGATAAGGAAATAAGATTGTTGTTTTACACAGAGACACTACTTTATTTTCAGATACTCTACAGTGAAACCAAAGTCTTAACAGAGCAGGTTCCAAGGAAATATGACCTCTAACTGTAAAGAAGATGTCTTCTTCTAGACTGTTGCTCAGAGGTTGGTTTGGATGCATGGCGTTTCGTGTGAGCAAAGAAATAAACATACTAGCTGTAGTAATTGTAGATTCAGTAGAGCCGCTGGGATGATTTACTCTAGGGTTGGGTCTTGAATGACAAACAGATGCGAAGGCTTTTTCTGGCTTCTCTTTCCTGAGCTGGCTGTATATCCTTGAGATACTCCCTGTTTCCCACTCTCTTTCATTTCTTATGAACTTCTGGGATTTAAGAGTAATAGAGCTCTGAAAATATTTGTTTGATTAAAAGAAACCACGCCCTGAGGATAATGCCATATTAAGTCTATGTGATTGGTTCGTTTTAATTTTCTACCACCCAAGGCACAGCGACAGCAAGGACTGATTCTGGCACAGGCAACATTCGACCTCCTGGAAATCTGGAGAAAATGTGAGGCCTTTCAGTCCCCCTAGGTGGCCATTAGGATGAAGGCTTTTCTGGGAGGAGGTCCAACATCATCTCAAATGTGTAGGCTTTGGTGATTATTCAAAAGGGCTGCTCTAAAGAATGTGAGACATTCCCAAGGTCAAATCAGTTTATTTAGGCACGATTATCAGTAAACTACATGAAAGGGAAAGCAAGAATCCATTTCTGTAAACTTTACCCTTTTCTGAAGCCATCTGTCCAGTCTGAAAGAGGATTGTGGTTTGGAAATATAAACTCCATGTGCTTAAACACAACTGGAATTGTTTGTAAGTAATTAACCATACCAAATATACAATAATAAAACGTTTTTTTTTTCAAAATTAGCACTTTAGTATGATTATCAACAAACCAACACTGTCCCCTTCTTAACATTTATCCTCATTGAAGAGATAAAAGGTTTCTGGAATTTTTTTCTATTGTCTAAAGGTGAAGGGAAAGTAATGTCAATATATTTAATAAACTTCTATAAATGCAACAAGTTTCAGGTTCTTTTTAATGTTTTCTTAAAAATAATTAAGATTTTTTTTCCTTCTGTGACTACTATTAGATTATACTGTATGATGTAAAGCTAAGGGCTTTCTCAAAATCCTGTAATAACAATGCTCTATTCTTTCATAAAGTCAGCAGGATATCCCGTCATGGCGGCCTCTTAATTAGATGATATTTTGATCTGTGTTTCTATTCATTAATGCTTTGTTTTCCAGTGTCATGTCAGGATTCTGTTTACCAGCTAATACAATTTTGTGACATATTCCTAGGAGAACTGGACCAGAAGAGTCGCCTCTTTGGCTCAGTTTCCAGTATAGTGTTTAACATAATTTCCAGATTATAATACAGATGACATTTTCTAACACTGAAAAAAGTTTCATTTTAGAAAATGAAGAAATCTTAAGAAAAAACATGTATAAGCATTAAAAAAAAAAAAGACTGACTTCAATTCATTGATTATGTAACTTTCAAGCTAATTTTATTGCTCTTAATGAGAGGGTTCATTGTCTTAGTACAGCTCTCTGTGCTGCTGCTTCTGCAGTTTTGTGCTTGCTGTATTTTTCTAATATTTAATGCAGTGCATTTTATGTTCCTTTTATTTCACTTTATGTTGCATTGTGCTGTGTATTTCACTGTTGGATCTAAATTGGGGAAGGGAGTCCTGCTTTGTCCTTGTACTATAATGAAGATAGAGTTTGTTAATATCAATGTAAACTGCTGTCTTAGGTGCATCATCATGTGAAGACTGTTTCATAATTGAGTATGTTGGTACTAGATGCATTTAGAAAATTACAGTCCCTAAACACCTACTCAGAGAGAGAGATGAACTTAATGGTTTGTTGTATAGAGTTTCATTTAAAAATATTTTAGGAGAATGACTTATTTGTAAGAATATATACAATGCAAAATAATGACGGTAACAGTGGACCAGTTAAAGGAAAAATAGATGCAGCAATTACAGTCGGCATTTATTAGCATCTTTATCCTTGGAAAGTTTAAGTATTTTTGAAGAATTTAAAATAGGAATTGTAAAACGATTAAGAGGGAAAAAGTTTCTAGAATCATGTTTAGGATATATTGTCTAATTTAGAAAAGATAACTCTAAAATGCATTGCTTTTTATTAAATTATCTGCCTTTATAGAATGACTGTTTTTAAATTTAGAGTGTCAGAATGCTAGGATGGCTGTAACTTCACATCCATTTTTTTCTGAATGAAACGGGCTGCACATGACTACATCCTCAATTACAAGGAGAAGGAAGTATTTTAAATAATACAACTGCAAAAGAAAAGATGTTCTGCAGAACGTGTGTGCAAATGCTGATGCTTGATGCTGCACTGGCAAAGCTGTCCATCAATATCTGAACACTTAATGCTGAAAAGAACTTTTAGAGCTGTGGCAATAGTAACCAAAGATACTAAAGGAGACTAAAATCATCTTTAAAATATTATATGCAGTTCTGTATTCTTTCAAAATTGAAAATAATCACCTTTGCACTCAAACAATATGATCCATCTATTATTCTTAATGTTTTTCTAGCATGAATTAGTTGTATGTTAGTTAATAAGTATTTGATTAGGAGTAAAACTTTGCGACTTGTCCTTCCCCACACTTCCTCTCTCTCCCTTCCTATTTCCCTTTTCTGGGGATTGAACTTAGGACTCTAATGTATGCTGAATGTGCTCTCTACCACTGAGCTCCACTACAAAGCCAAAGATTATGTTGTTTCTTTTTCAGAAAATAAATCTATGTTGTCATCTTTGTAGCATACATACTTCAGAACAGATTATTTGAGAATTGTGAAAATACTTTGTAGATAAAATTTTGAATGAAAAATTTTCCATAATACTTACCATGCATTTAAGAAATCCCTTCAAAATTTATACATGTGCCCTTTCTAACAGTCCTCTGGGATCCAGTTCCTCAGAAAAGTGTCATCAGTTGCTAGGCAGTAAGGGGAGAACAAGAAGAGAATTGATGCTTAGTATATGCGTTCTGCAAGCTATGATGGTCACTTGGATTTGAGATGTACTCTCTGTGTTTAAAACCTGTGAAAAAGAGGGGTTAAAAAGGCTGAATATCTTTGTACCTTAATGAGAGAATGATTGCTGTAATAGTATCAAAGATAAACCAGTATATTAGAAACAGTAAATGATAAAGGGCGATAATATGCCATTCTTGAGACTTCTTGGCTCTTACCTAACACATCAGAAAGTGATTGTTGAATTTTAAATAGCCATACAAATGGATGACATAGAAATTTAACTTTGCTTTGACCTTATTCTAATTCACAAGATGACTGCAAAATGACTTTGTTGCATCTGAATGTATGCTGGATGCTAAATCACTCCAGAGTATAAAATCTTTGTTTTGGCATAATGTTGATGCATAAACATTTGTACCCCATACTAACCCTATAAACATCACAATCCATCAGTACAATTACAAAAAAGATTGTTTGTTTTCACACTTAAAGCAGACATGAAATAGAGTGTCCTTAACTTAATCACCACCTTGATTTACCACATTTGCATATATTTGCATATTAATTGGACTACAGATTAAAATTGGTTTTGTAATTTTAATTAAGTGTCCACAAAGGTAAATGATTAGAACTGTTTAAAATACATTCTGACATAAATAGCAGTAAAAGCTTTTGTGATGATGTTTTTGTGGAATTACATTCAGAAAGTGGCCTTTTATGATAGTAATTTTAATCTTAAATAGAATTATACAGTCAAACAGAACTGTGGATTCATAATCATTTTTTTCAAGATCCATTTAATATTTTGCTGATTTGCAGCACTTGGTGAAACGTTCTGTAGGTTTAGCTGATTGCAAAATGAGGCCTCTGGAGCTGATCAACTGAGACTTTAAACCCACAATGTCTAGATGCTACATATGCTTCAAAGTATATATCTCACTGTCTGTGAGTCTGTGTGGGTGTATGTACTCCTGCATGCCTGTGTGTATCAATGGAATTAACTCACATAACCCTTTTAATGACATGCCCTTTAAAAACAGAATCACCTTAAGGGACCATCATATTCCCAGTTTAAGTTAGGGAACATATAAAATGTTTAAGAGTCTCTTCAGCATATTATTTTGTTGCTCAGAAGTATCATTTTTGACATAGGCCAAGGTGTGCTGACTTAATAGCAGGTCGTCCTCACTGGTGCCTTCTCTTTGGGGGGGGTGACACTCACAGAATGAACATGATAATTGTTGGGGAAATGCACTTTCCCCCTTCAAAACCTGAGATACTTAACATGTGGCGTGTGTTTTCTGTTATACCAGACAGAAAATTGGTCTTCCCAGAAGGTTACTGGATGCCTAGCACCCTCTTGCTTCCAGCTGGCATTTTCCTGTTTGGATCCTTTTAAATGTTGGATGCTGAAACCCTCCCCACTCCCAGCTGCCACCTTCTTCCCTGGCGGTACCCTAGATTTAGCTCCCTAATGCTTCCTTGCACCCAGCTGCTTCTCTGTCTGGCTCCTGGCTATGGAGAATGGATTGGGATGAATAATCTTTTCCCTACAAGTCTCCACCCAACAACTCTTTAATTGGATTTCTTTTCAAAGCTGCGACATGGCTAAATTTGCCATGAATGACATAAATATCATGTTGTTTTATTTTGTATTTTGAGTTTTGAATACATGTGGATGCACCTTCTTGTAAAAGTTTATGAAGAGCCAATCAACTAAACCTTTTGATTGTCCTAAATTGTATAAAGGACATACTTTCTTAAAAGCAGAACATCATAAATCAAGTTATAAAAGTCAGTTTTTAAACCTGATTTTACAAAAAAAAAAAAAAAAAAAAAAAAAAAAGGTTGCTTATCGATATTTTTCCCTCCTGTGTCTGCACCACATGCCTCCCTGATGCCTCTTTACAGGAGTTAGATCCTCTGGAAATGAAGTTACAAATAGTTGTAAGCTGCCATCTGTGTATATGAGATGCCATTTGAGTGCTGAGAATTGAACCTGGGTCCTCTGGAAACACTGGCAATGCTCTTAAGTCCTGAGCATCTCTACAGCCCCTTTAAACCTTCTTCTTCTTTTTTTTTTTTAATCCTAGAATATAAGAAAGAACAAAAACTTAAGAATTTTTAAAGGCAGGTTTCAAATCTTAGTTTTGTTTCCTATGTGTACCATTTTGTAAGCTAGTTTATCTTACAGAGACCTCATTTTTCTCAGCAGTTAAATGGATTAAAAAACAATTATTGTGATTTTTTAAAAATTAAATAATGGCTATAAGACTATCTATACAGACTGGTAGCCATAGTGTTGGTAGAAAATGTCCAACTCAAAAATATTTTTAAAGTAGAACAGACAAAATTTTCTAAAGAATTGGTTGTAGAATCAAAAAAAAAAGCTGACAACAATGACAACTTATTTTTAATCAGGGTAACTTGAAAGACAGGGACAACTGCGACATGTTCTATTCAATGAGTAGGGTGCAGCTCAATGGTAGTTCAGCATGAGACTAGCATGCAAACCCTAAGTGTGATCACCATCTCTACCTGGGAGGATGAGGGAAGAAACCATGCTGCATTTGAGATTTACTTTATAGAGAGAAAGGCATTTTGTTGGGGCTAAATACTATTATGTGCAGTCAAATCTTAACTGAGGGGCTAGAGAGGTGACTCTATGCTCATGAGACCCTCAATTACAATGAAGACCTTAATTCAGATTCCACTCTTCATGTAACAATCCAGGAGTGGTCTCACTCGCCTGCAAGCTGGGACTCGCTGACTATCTCTATGTCCAGGAAGAGCCTGCAGTTCAAGGGAATAAAGTGGTGAGTGATAGAGCATACACAGAGGTAGTGCATCTGCAGACAGAGTTACCATGCCAGTCACGTGTGCACGTATACATATATGCAGCTTAGTGTCCAAAACGTATGTACACACACTATTTTTTAAGATAGTTTCTTAAAAAAATATATTTGCAGGTAGGGTTATATGTAATTTTGTTCATGAATTTTCCAAATTAAACTTTCAGAATAAGTTAAATTGACTCAGGAGCTCCTAAATACATGTGTGGACTAGGGGACACCACTTCAAAATGTTAAAAATCATTGAAACTTAACATTTTTGACATTACTTTAAAGGTTTGTGTGGAGACATTTAGATGTTTTATATTAGTCTCCATTTTTCTAGTTCTGTTCTCACATTTATCTCACTAGCTGAAGCAAAGTTTTTATGTGAACATTTTATTGGGCAATATAATATCTAATATATAGTACAGAAAGTACAGTAAAAAGCAGAAAGGAGATACCACACACTTCCCTTAGCTTCATTAGTTTAAAGTTGCTGAATGAGAGAGAGAGAGAAACATTGAGAATTTAGAGAAGAAGAAAAGGCAATTCAGAAGACTTCACAGATCCTACCCCATGCAGCAGATGCTGCTCCGCCTTTAAAATTAGCATCCAGTGCACTATCGAGACCCTAACCACCCTGGAAGCTTCCGAAATTGCACGCTGTGAGTCTGCTTCTCTGTCCTTTTTTTCCTTACTGCTGTCTTTGAGGTTGTGATTTTTTTGATACCTGGGACTACATTCTAATTAATTCATCTACGTCTTTTTGCAGTCTTATGTAATATGTGGTATTATATTACATTCAACTTTTGAATTTTTATAAGTCTTCATTTCATAGTCTTAGAAGTCTTACCAAAGAAGGAACCTTTTTTTGACACTTTTAGATAGTGTATCAGTTAGATACGTGCCAAACATGAAATCCTGGGAATTGCAACTTGAGGAAGCCTAAGGAACTTCAAGAGAGTTTCCAGACATTCTTAGGGGAAAAAGATTCCACTAGTGTATTCCAACTTGACAGAGAAGGTGCAAGAGAATTAACCCAAGGGACTGCCCTTCCATTGTCCCCTCCTTGCTGAAACCAAGTGAATCTAGAGTTAAGGAGATTAATTACAGCCCATTTGAACCATCTTGATAGGGCACAGAGCCAGGACAAAAGAGGTGCAGAGTGAATGGAGGGCTAGCCAGTACAAAGCAGCTCGCCAAGATGTTCATACTAGTAAAAGTTACTCTTGTTTCTGTTTGTATTTACTTTATATTGATTTGACTCACCATCTTCAGGGATTAATATTCTGCTAGCATTTACATTTTTGACTTAAGCTTTGACTAAAATTCCCATACCACTGAAGCAAAAGCAGTTGCTTTCCTAAATGTTTTTGCTTTGTCAGATATTAAACTTGGGCTGGTGTAAGCTGGTGTGGTAGCCCTGCCTGAAATTCCAGTATTTAGAAGGCCAAAGCAGCAGGTTGCAGTTTGAGGTCCCTCTGCACTATGTAGGGAAATTATAGTAAGATCCTGTCTCAAGAAAAATTCTGCAGGACGTGCCTGTCCCTGTGTAGCACACACTGGCCAGGCCTGGCCTCCTTCAGACTTCTCTGAAATCTTTTTGTTGTTGTTATTGTTAAGTTCACACATGCAAGTGATCTTGGACCCAAACAAATGGGGGTTGTTCTGCTTTTCATGACGCTCTTTCTCAGATGATTACCTGTCCTAGGTTGTATTCCAAAAGGCTTTTTCTTTAGATGTTGTTTGTTGTACAAATGATTGTTGGAAGCATAGAATGTCATTTCCCTCAGGTGACACTGGAATACTGATCGAAAGGATATACAGATTCACAGCCCCACTCCTCTAGTGTTAATCAGTAAGAATTTGAGTTTCGTCTCTCAAAGTATATCAGATATATAATATGCTACCTATAAAGCCTGGCTTTGGCATTTCTGTTTGGCAGTTTCTACTTCTGTGGTGCTAGACAGAGAGAATAATCCTTGAGTTTTCCTCATTAGTTTCCCATGGACAGCTAGTCAGAGAAGAGGAAGAACAGACTGGGCTCACAGGTAAGATCTACCATAGGGACTTCTGTGGGGACTGTGTCATAGCTGAACATACTGATGGCCTTCAGGAGGCATGTTCCAAATGTGGTGAAGACATCATGAGAATTTAAAAGAATTGTTCTTTCTATTCAGATAGAATGTAATCGGTCTGCCTTTCAACATGGCAGCCACTTGTGCTGGGCTGTTCAGAATGTGGGTCTTATAGAAGGAATGCTATCCAGAGCTTGACCTCTTCCTCCTCTCCTCTCTTCCTTTCCTTCCCTGTGTGTTTGTGTTTATTTTCCCTGTTCACTGTGGCTTTGGCCCAGGAGTTTCCCATGTCACTGGTGTCTGTGTCACTTCTCGTCCTGTAATGAAGAATCAGGTGCTGGTTTTGTCTTCATTATTTATGCTTGATGACTGCAAAGGGGACTCTTTGACTGAATTAGTAATGAAAAATTATTTTTAAGCTAAGGTCAACAAAGCATTATTACTAGAGGTCACTGGCCAGGACTCAGAAGCGTTTTGATTATAGTATATTTCTTACAACAATAATGACATTTGCCCTGTGTTAAATTTCCTATTAGCTTCTCTGCCTGGTTTTCATTAGGCACACCCTGAATTCAGAGTTTAGATGTTAATTTCCATGGCACTTGAATGTGTTATTCAGATTAACAAGGCACACTGATTCCCTTCCCTGAAGTTTTGTTGTTAGGGAATTGTAAATTCTACAATAGAAGTTTTCAAAAGCATAGACCTAGTTTAAACTTTCCATGACCAGTCAAAATATTTATTTTGTGGCTTAGCCGTTATAACATTAGTTAGTAATCAGTTTCTTAGAATTTCAGAAAATTGCATGGCAAAGGCGAGCTATGCTCAGGGTTACAAAGCAGAAACAACTGTAAAAGTCCACCTGATGCCAACCTGCTTCTGCTCCATCACTGCTCTTGCCAGTCACTGTGACTCTGCGTGAACAATTCGCTAGGGGATCCTCCAATCACATGCATCTATGCTTTAATGGATGGTTTTGCTAACTGGAAGTTCATCTGGATTTCTGATCATCTAGCTAATGAAATAATTTGTAGAAAGTGGGTGAAGAGATGGAAGAAAGGAACAGGAACATTGCCCAGGAAAGAATCATAATGAATGTGACCCTTCAGTTCTCAATGGATGAAAATCAAGCCATCTATAAAATACAAATTCTAAAAGGAGAAAATAAAGTGACCAGACAAAATACTTTGTGTTCTTAAACTCATAGCTTTAAAATTAAAATTATGGGATTTTAAATTATTCTAGACTTGTTGTTCCAGATTATACCAATAATTTAATTTATTGAATTCATACTTATGAGGGCACCATCTAAAGTGCAATAACTTCAAGGTTCTAAGATGTTAGTAAAATAATATTATTTTAAGGGCTCAATAAAATCATTTTTCAATAATAATTTACCAAAAAGTTTCTTAATTGTTATTAAAATGAAAAGACTTGATGTTTTTATTTTTGGAAAGAAATAAGCTTATGTTTATAAACATTTCAAAAGTTGTGAAATGATAATTGTTAATTTGTTTCTGTTTATGTGCTTGGACATTTAATAATATTTCTAGAGTCAAGCCCACAATATTTTTGAAAGCTTAATTTTCAATAATTTTCTTTTCTTAAAGACAAGTCATACAATTTAGGCATGCAGAGATATTTGTTTGCAAGTGGTATAAAAATTATAGGCTAGCAAAATAGCTCCTGCCTACCAGAAGAGATTACAAATTGTGGTTGTGGAGAATAGTATGATCCTGAGACTATGTGGATCTGACTAATAGTGGCTTCAGCCTTGTGTTTGACTGAGAAGCATAAAATAGATTATGCTTCAGCTATATAAGCTAAGGACCTATAAAACCAATTACTCAACCTAGGTTTTTTTGGTGTTTTATTTTTGTTTTGTTTTGTATTCCCCAAAGAAAAAATATCATCTGGATCAGAAAGTTAGATGACATTATTTTAGTATTTCTTGGGAGCTGGTAATAAAATGTAGAAACTAAAATGAAAAGATACAGAGTGGTGAACAAAAGTTATATTCTGGTGATAGAAACTGAAAATGAATTAAAATGATTTCAGATGTTCTAAAGAGGTATAAAAGAAATAGGGTAATGAGAAGTCAATGGTACAAGGTACATCTTCTATGAGATACTGTTTAGCTGATACTAAATGACAAGAAAGAGCAAATAATAGAGAGAAGAGTATTCCTGGCAGAAACAGTAAGGAACGATCCATTCTAAGAATGGAAAAAAGCCAGGTAAGAACAGTAGAGGCCAGCTGGTGAGTTGAACACATCTTTGTTATAATGGCGAGTCTGGATTCAGTCCACCTTTACTGGAAGCACACTGAAGGTTGACGAGAGTGAGAAAATGAGTTCATTAACTGGTGGATTAATAATGGAAGACTTTGGCAATGGAAAGGAATTAAATCCAACTTTTATACCAGCCCCAAACTACCATTTTTTCTTCTAAGATCCCATAATTCAGTCTTCCTTTCACAAATATTCATGAGGCGAACACAGGATGCCAGATGGCATACTAAATATTCTGATACAAAGATGAATGATGTTATCTGTTCCTTATCCTTATGAATTAGTCTGTGTTTCTTTTATGCAGTTGAATCAAAAGGGGCTCCTAAGTTTTCTAGAAGATGAGGATTGTTGGAGCTGAGGCTCAAAAGATGGTTGTGAGTAGACTGTGTAGACAAAGGGACAAGTGCCAAGTTATTCTAGGCAAAGGAGGCCAAAGTAGAACACATAAACACATGAGAGAGTGACTTTCATTTTAGAGGAGGCTACTGTGCAACTTCCCTTGGTTGTTCAGAACCAGGATTCACCCAACACCAGCTGCCTCACCCTGTCACTCAGGTTAAGGTCACACAACAAGATCAAAGTCATGCACCTGGGTGCGACAGAGGTGCAGTCACCACCATACCCATCTTGGCCCCCAAGATGAGTCCTTGGGTCTGTCTTCTAAAAGACTTGGTGATGAAATCACCTAAGACAACTAGTGACGAGAAAGGTCTGTGGATAACAGTGTACCTGACCACTCAAGACAGACAGGCCCCGATGAGGTGGTCCTCTCTGCCTCTGCCCTGAACATTGAACCTTCAGGGATCCACGAAGAAACAGAAAGACAAAACACAATGCAAATATCACTAATGATGAGATTAACAGTTAAACTGAAGTGCTGATTTCCTAGACTGTAACAGATAAAGGGCAAAGGACAGTGGACATTGTCACTAGGAATATGGTGGCTCACAACCATCTATAATGGGACCCAATGCCTCTTCTGGTGTGTCTGAAGACAACTACAGTGTACTCATATTAAATAAATAAATAAATAAATAAATAAATAAATAAATAAATATTCTTTAAAAAAAAATAAGAGCTCAAAAGTTTACACAGGGAAATTGCAGTGCTTCTGGGTAGATCCAATTGGAAATTTATTAAGACTCTAGAACACAGCAGTGTTATAACTAAATAAAAGGATTTTATGTCTGTCAGTTTGAATTATGCTGGGTGGTACAGGTCTTTAATCCCAGATTCGTGAGAGGCTGAGTCAGAAAGATCAGAAGTTGAAGTTTGAGCTGCTTGATTGGCTTTTAATTTTATAGTTTTTCTCTACAGACATGCATTATAGCTTACACATTGACAGGAGGCATTAGTGAATGTGAGGTGATCATACTTAACACCACAGTCTTTTTCAGTGTCAGAATCTCCTCTCAGTATATCATTTGATATTCGTAGGGTTTTAAGAACAATGAATCTTGAAGAAGATGAAAATATATATGGTCAAGAACCAAGTCTGATATTTCTCCTGCATGTAATAAAAGAATTGAAAACTCAAAGCTGTCACTGGCTAGAAGGGATCCACCAGTCAAATTGGAATTAAGAGCAGAATGCAGGCTCATGGCTAAAGATTAAATGCTCATTTCTGGGGATGGAGTCAGGATACAAGGAAAGTGGAAGAAAACATAAAACTTTCCTTATTCCTTTTTTAACTCATAAAAAAAAAATCATCAATTTTAGTAGATAAAACTCGTGTGTGTGTGTGTGTGTGTGTGTGTGTGTGTGTGTGTGTTTTCTGTCTCATAGAGGTAAATGTTTATCAACACTTAAGTGGGAATGTATTTGACTTCAATGGGCACAGCCATCCATTATTACCTGTATATTAACAGTGCTGGAACCTAGCAAGAATTACTATGTAGAAGTGTAAGAACCTTCCTTTATATTTGTAGGCTGGTTGGAAGGTTATTGGTATCTGTTCTAATAACATACCATCATTTATTTCAATCTTCCTCATTTTCAAAAGTTGTTTCTCAGATAGAGACCCTCAAACATAATTTGGTTATAGTTTTAAGCTTTTAGGGGCCAATTTTGGATTTTGAAATACCTTATTAAACCTCATGTACAAATATATGTTCTAAACTGATCTTTAAAATGAGCATAGTTTCCAGTATGTCTAGTTAGTGAGTACCACATTTGCCAGCATTAAAATTGATGGAAGAACTTGCCTTAAAAGGAAGCTCAGCAGAGAAAGGGGAAAATAGTGACATCTTCCTATTGGAGTGGAACCTGGTGTCCTTGAAGGTGTGAGATACCTCACTTAGGGCTTGGGAACTTGGGTCCTAGGTTTATTGCTCAGAGCTGAAACTATAGGTCTCAGTCAGGCCTAGCAGAGATTCATAGCCCAGGTCAGGGCAGACCTCCCATGTCTATCAACCTTCAAGTAACAAAGCAAACTCCTCATGGCCATTCCTCTTTAACTCTGAATCTACACCATTTTAACATCTCATGAATAAACAGTGATAAAATTTATCTAAGGACATGCATGTTGGCTAACTCTTGTCCTTTGTGACTCACTACTCATTTTTGTGTGACTTTTGGACTTGTCCACTTAACCTCTCTGAGCTCCTTATATCTTTTGTAATTGTGAGGCACACTTAAGGACTAAGGAAGTCCCATGGCACCTGACAGGTTTCATACTTAGGGAGGCTGCAGAAATCCATAAGGAAAGTAGAATTCCCTTTATGGTTTTTCTCTTCACAGGCACATGTTTTGGAGAAGCAAAAAGCCTTTTTTATGCAACTCTGGATTCTGGCTTCTCTGAATTCTTGCCACTTCTTCCATGGACCTGAACCATGTCCCCGGTCTAGGGGTTTGTCTTTTGTGTTTGCTGAGTGGCTGCAATACAGACCTTTTTGAAATGGTGTGTTATTCCTCTTGGTTCTCAATACATTCTAAAGACAGAAGTCTGTCTTTGGAACTGCAACTGTCCCTTGGCTGAATGAAGCAGAAGTAACAGGTGCTCTGATTTGTCACTTGGTGCTGGCTTGGAGGCTGGAGCTGGCAGTAGGTAGGCTGGGTCAAGTCATGACTCTGCAATGAGAATAGAAACAGCACCAGGGAGAAGGGTGTGTGTGTGTGTGTGTGTGTGTGTGTGTGTGTGTGTGTGTGTGTGTGTGTTTATACCTCCCTGATCCTGCAGTTAGCCAGACACTGTTGCCTTTGGCAGCTAAGGAGAATGTTGAATACTGAATTATAAGAGTTGTATTTAGATGTGTACATTCATAAAACCAAGCCCAATAGTCTTGTGATCTTATATTCTTGTCTCCTGCCCCTTCTCAGACTCCTGGTTAAATTCCAGGTCTTCATAAGATTGACAGTAGTTAGCCTGCCACAGCTACCTAACCTATGACAAGTATATTCTACACAGTATCCCAGTACAGTGGGTGTAGCTTTCAGGAAACAATGCTGAGCGATTCCCTTTAATGTTTTCTTTTCTTCTTTATGTTGACTGTTACATTTCTTTTTAAAATGCTGATCATGACTCACTAAATTGATTTCATGATCCATTAATTGGTCATGAAAACACTGACCTAGCACATACTTGATCAATTTATTTTTCCTTGGGAATACCAGAGTTTGACATGAATATGCATGTGCAGTACTTCTAAGTGACCATGCTTACTCCCTCCCCTAACACAGTCCACGTTTCTTCTTCAACATGAGAGAAATCTCATTGTTTTTACTGAGACAAAGCAGAAATGATGTCCACTGGAGCACTTACTAGCTGTGTGACTGTGAATGAATTACTTAACCCTTCTATGTCCCAATTCTCTGATGTTAAAATCTTGGGAAATAGCAATATTTGTCTCCGGCTGTTAAGAAATGGCTGATCAACATGCAAATGAAGGAAACATACAGTCCAACCAACTTAAACTGACTCTTGTTACTTGGCAAGTCTTTCTGACCTTGTGTAGATATTGGCTGTCCATCCTCAAGCTTCTTTCTTTGACTCCATAATTCTGCAGAGATTTTCTTGGTAACTTTCTAGTTTGGACACCAGATATATTGGTTTTGCATTACAAAGCTAAATTACATGATACTTTATCCATTTTGGCCTCAGTTTTTCTACTTTCCTGTCAAAGTCAGACTAATGTTTCTCACTCTTCAGCGTGACCTGAGCATACTACCATTTTTTCAGCATCCTCACAGAGGGCCTCTGGTGCTATTCAGTTCTAGAAATTCAGCAGTAACCATGGCCATCATTTGTTCCTGCTGGAGGAGTGGGGAGACACAGAATAAGCACCTATATAATATATAATGGCAACTATAATTTGGAGATAATTATAATGCTGTCAAGAAAAATGCAACAGTATAGAATAAAAAGTTTGAACCTACCAGGACTGGTGATGCATGTCTTTAATTCCAGCACCTAGGAGGCAGATCTCTCTCTGTGAGTCTGAAGCCAGCCAGAGCTATACAGTGAGAACTTTGGGACAGTGGCGGAAGTTTGAACCAACTCAATTTTCTATAATGAGTCATGTGACCTAGCATCCACATTAGAAGCATTCCCTCCTGTACCATATCCCACAAGTCCTGATTCTCCACCATAGCAAGGCTCAAGGCCTAGAGTCTGCTTTCCAGCTTAGAGTCAGTCACCTCTCCCTTCTCATGGGGTGTTTCCTTTTCAGCTACTGTGCCTTCCACTTTGTGTTATCCTTGTGTTTCTCTTCTCTTAACAGTTAGACTGTGAGGAAAAACAGTATTACACAGTAAAACATGCTCTATATAATGTGCACAAACCTTATATTTACCTTGCACACAACAACCACTATGTAGAATAGCCTTCATGAAAATTCAGTTTCATATACATATGTATGTACATACCTATTCATATTCATGCACTACAAACTACATATTCTAAGGCAATATGTATATGTATATATATGTGTGTGTGTGTATGTATATATATAATGTATTCGACCTTTAGATTCTAAATTACCAAGAGTTATAATTATTCCCATAATGACATAATAAGTGGATATTTTCATACCCATCTGATAGGATTATTAATATAATTATTACACAATTGGGGAATTGCTGTCAAACCTTGTAATATATGTAATACATATAACTTGATAATCATAATTATTTTCTCTAAAGAAATACTAATATAACTTTCAGAAAATGTATAATCTAATTTTTAGGCAATAGTTTATAAATAAACATTAATTATAGATTTTGATATATAAATTCAGGGAAACATTATGTAACTATTAAAAAGAAATGAGAGAACGTCCATATTTGGTGATTAAAGATACCCATTATAAGTAGTGAGTGGAAATTAAAAGCAAAGCTAAAAAATAATGTGCATATAGTACAACAGTGAAAACAGAATATGTGTATAGGACGTGTATAGGACCACACACCATTTTGTTTTGTCTGTTCCTGCTTTGTAACAACCAAGAAATGAAAAATCATTCCATTAAGGATATGTATGGATGTATATGTATGTGTGTATTCACATACCCTTACTAAAAAGGAAATGCACTAATTTAGCCACCAAGCCAATTACTGAGAATTTAAATCTATTTTTGGAAAAGTATGTTTCTTTAAAGTTAGAGAACAAACTATTATGTCTTTGACACAGAAATTTTAAACAAGAATGTAGAAAAGAGAAGCTTCTTTCTACTTGTTGCTTATGGTTTGAGATGTGAGCTCCCAGCTGGTCCTCCAGCCAACATGCCTGCTGCTTTTATACCCTGCTGTGATGGACAATTATCCCTCTGTAACTGTAGCCCAAAATAAACCCTTCCTTTTATTAGAAAGAAAGAAAGAAAGAAAGAAAGAAAGAAAGAAAGAAAGAAAGAAAGAAAAAAGAAAAGGAAAGAAAAGAAGAGGAAGGAAGAAAGGAGCTTAAAACTCAGTTTTTCTTTTTGTCTAAGATTCTAGATTTATCTGCTTTTTAAGCCTGTCCTCATGCTGTCATCATTGCTGCTAATAGAAAAAGATACCCCTCTCATTGGCTCTGTGCTTTGTACCAACTCCGCCAGGTGAATGCCTATCCAAGCTTGCTTCTTCTGGGAATAGGGGACTGAATATCTAGTCAGGCCACTGTTTCTTTCTGATAACTCTGACGATTAGATTTCATTTTCCCCTGGAGCCAGAATCTCTGTCCCTATAACTTCCTTCTCTCTTCTTGCCCTTTCCCTTGCCCTTGGAGATAGTGTAGTATGCATCTTCCCATCATTCCATCCCAACCCTGAGGAAGCGCCACACTCTCACTTCATGCCACTCCTTCCATGGGTAGATGGGAAGAACTGTCTTCTTGTTAAGAAGAGATATATAAGTAGGCCAGTACAGGAAGCAGCTATGAGAATCAATCAAAGATTATGCTGAGGGATGTTTCATTTCCAATCTAGATTATGATTCTGTGATTTGATATAGAGATCTGTGCCCTATGTAAATATTCTAGATTTTGGCTTTCAAACTAGAGCTTTGTATTTTCTAAGTCTTTATTTATTTTTTTCCTACATTACCAAAGATAAATACACATTTTAACGGTTACGGCTTTATTAAATAAATGACTTAATTAATTATATCCACCTGTAGATATAGGAAGCTTCCCTTGATACCCTTGCTACAATATTGACTCTCTGACATGCCACTGTGAAATAGGATCAGCTACTGTAACTCTTAAGTCCACCAACAAAATTTTTTAACAAATAAATATTGTTAAATAGATTTATGCAGATAAAGCTAAAACTCAGATAGTTCCTGTTAAATCTATACACTTTTTACTAACATCTTAACAAGTTTGTATGTAGCTTACCCAAGCAAGCTTTGTATTCTAGATAATGCTTGCTGCTTTACTTCGCCATGTATGTGTTTTTACTGGTTATGCCACATGTATTTTTTAGTCATTCAATTTTATTGATAATGATGAGAATTAAGTAAACACTGGCTTAGGTAGTAAGTCTTCCAAGTTTTGTACCAGTAACTTTGAACTTTTGTTCTATTTTTAAGCTGCTTTCTACAATATTGACAGGCATCTGATTATGTGGCTTGGTTCTAATTACAGAGACAGGCTACTTTCACACAGAGCTGGATATTTCTAAGAGACTAAACAACACATGTAGTGCTGCAAACAAGAAATGAAGCAGTGTGTTTAACTGAAAATCAACCATTGTCAGAAGGTGGTTATCAGCAACATTGACACCATGACACTGCCCTGGGCCTCATTGTTCTATTTCTCTTTCTATTTCATGATAATGTTTTTGGGGAGAGAAGCCCAACAACTGTCAATCTAATCATTATATTCAGCTTACATTACCAAGCAAAACATATTTACAGCAAGATCTACACTGTTTTTACAAGTTTATTAAAAACATGTGTTGCCCAGTGCCAGAAATAACTACAGCAAATGCTAACACCAGAGGCAAACTGTCTCTGCTTTCTTCTGAAAATTTAACTACCCCATCACTGTATGAGCTACAAGGTAGAAGGTTCCATTAGAAAATATGTGTCAGGGGAAAATATGTGCCTGTGTGTTGTAAAAGGATGGAAATGAAGAAATGGGGTGGGAGGGGTCAGTAAGATAGACTGGGGCCACAGCTCCTTTGTACCAGGCTCTGAGTTCTCAGCTAAGAGCTAAGAAAATACAGTTAAATCATAGTGACTTGTGACCATTTTGTTTATTTCATAGGACAATGGTATTACATATGACATCATTTAAGCTGTATTTTTCTCTGTGGAAATATAACGCTTTTGTATCATAGCAATCAACATTTTCATTTAGCTGTTGGTTTAGTGTCCATCCATATAGCCTTACTACCTTTAGATATCATGTACACACAATAGGGACAATTACTATCTTGTCAGCCATTGTTCCCAGCATGCAGTTAAGACAAGTATTTGGTCAGGAAGTGACTAATTGGAAAACAAGACAGAGGAAGGCTGTTTTCTGCATTTAACAAGTAGTTGGCATAAGTCATCCCTCCTACATTGGCATGATCCTATGTTACCCTTTTCTTCCCACTAGTCAGTGACATCCTCACTTAGCTGTATGATAAGCTACTACTTCCTAGTTGTCTAAGCTGTGTGCATGGCCTTAGTTGGCTCCCCATGGCCCTATGTGTTTCATATTCATCCTTCCTTTCTCCTTCCCTTCTTTCTTCCCTCCCTCCCGCCCTCCTTCCATACATCTATCCATCTATTAATCCACCTACCTACCCACCCACTTTTCAGCACCTACTCTAGTGCAGCAAGCACTGGCTACTTAAGACACATTCTGGATCTTCACTTGCTAAAATAGATCCTAACCTTGGGAGAAGCAGCAGCAAGTATCTGATCAGAAGCACCAGCTCAGATCTGAGCTGCTTAAAATCTGTTTAAAATCTCAGTGAAAGTGAACTCCCAGGGGTAATTAGTGGCAAAGAATGACAGTCCCCTCAATTTTGTTATATAATGACTTTATACAGGTTACAATTGCTTTACATTGTTGAATAATTAATAATGGTTTCTTTTTCAACTCTTGATAGCTTGTCAGGTTGGCTTCAACAATGAGAAATGTGTTTTCAAAATAAAAAGCAAATGTCAGTTTCCTATGTACTTATTACCTTCTAACAACAAAGATAATAACAATGCTATAATAGTAAATTTGGAAACGGTTTGGCAATATAAAAAATGGTTTTAAGGGGGTTGGTTGGTTGGTTGGTTGGTTGGTTTTTGAGCCATGATCTGACTACTTACAGCACTGGCTGGTCTGAAACTTACTATTTAGACCAGGCCGCCCTCAAATTCACAGAGGTCAGACTGCCTCTGCCTCCCCAGTGCTTGGATTAAAGGCATAAAGGCAGGTACCACTAGGCCCAGACATAATAAAATGCTTTTAAATAAGCAGCAATTATTATTCATATATATGTGGTTCTCATAGTTAATTTAGAATCACTTTAAGCTGTTCTTAATGCCTTTAATAGGTACGTAAGTGGGTGGGTTAATGAATGGATAAATGCATGGAAGAAGGAAGGGAGTGACAGAGGGAAGGAGGAAGAAGGAATGAGAGGGAGGGAGGAAGGAAGGGCAGAAGAATAGATGAATATGCAGGCATATTCCAAATTAGGTATGAAACACCTCTTGACTAAAATCCTTTAAATTATTCAGGAACTGCTATTTTCAGTTAAGTATTTTTTTGTTTGCTTTGTTACCTTTTATTCTATGCTTAAAGATGAAATATTCATCTTTCTGCTCATTTTGAGCATGTGGGTAAACAGCTTCACAAATAAAAAACAAGTTTTGATCTTAGCATGTAGAATGACAGAAACCAGTTAGCTAAGGTCCTATACAGAAGCAAGATAGTTCCAAGTGATCCAGTATTCCAGAGGTCTGAACAAATGAATCTTTCTTTGTAGTTAACTGTAGTGTGCATAATTTTAAAATATCTGATTGAAATCAGTCAAACCTAAAATTTATATGAGGTCCTAGATTATTGCAATGATATCCATTGTCAAAAATTACCCTGCTCATCTGAAAGGATGGCTTGGCAAGTAAGAGCAATTGCTGCTCTTCTAGATGGCCCAAGTCCATTTCTGGGCACCCAGATTGATGGGATCCAACTTACACTGGCAACAGTTCACCCAAGCTTCAGGGTATCCTACCTCATCTTTTGGCCTGTGAGGGCATCTGTATATATGTGCCATACACACTCACAGAGGCACACACACATACCCAAACATATAATAACCTTTTAAAATAAAACACTTTATTTAATGTATAATAAAACCCAACTGACAGACTTCATCACATGAATGCTTTACTTCATCAGGACATTCTGTGAGGTGCCTGAAACCACACATTTGCTGAATTGCTGGAAGATGACCTCATCATTGATATGGGTGGCTTATTCCTTAGTTAGAAGTAAATGTTTTGTGTAAAGTATAAGAGAGACTTACTATTCAGTATTAAAAGTAAACACTTTATCTGCAGAATGCATGAGGGCCACCTCTTCCTTCAGTGAAATCCATGCACTCTTCTGAGTGCATTCAGGGGAGCTTTCGGAATGCAGCTGTCTAGGTCACTCTGCAGTCCTGTTTGTGTTTGTTATGTTGTGTTGTAAGTATCTTTTTTATGTATATGTGTCACATACCTGCTGAAGCCTACAAGGGTCAGAAGAGACATCAGTTCCCCTACAAGGGCAACAGTAGATGGTTGTGAGCTATCATGTGTCTGTTTGATTGGGCTAGCTCAGAGAGACACACACACATACTATGTAGCTCATAGTATATGCGTTCTAGAATGTTCTCAAAGAAGGTACTAGATTCTTCCAGGGCTGGGAGGTATGGATATAAAGATTGCTCTTTCCCTCCCTCCCTTTGTCTCTTGTTCTCCTATGTCTTTTCATTGCTGTAATTATAGTAGTGGATTCTTAGTACTGACTTCTTTATCATAATACTTGATGTATATTACTGAGCATCCCTCTTAGGAAAAAATCTTTCTTCTGCTTTTTCTGTTCTTTTTTTCTTTGTTATGTGATTTTGTCAAGTTTTAATGAGACTAAGCTCATGTATCACAAAGAGTCACTGAAATTCTTTGTAGAGATTTTCTTAAAATTATGCTGTAACATATTATATATACAATAAGAATATATTTAGGACTGTTGAGCTTAATATTGCTGCAGAAGTGGGAACAGATTTTTGATAAAACAGATCTTATCTATCCTTCAAATAAAAACCACCATAAAAATCCTTACTTTATTGATCTTTGGCATTTTTATTTAGCTTATATTTTATCCTTAAATATTCAACTGCCATATATCATTAAAATTAGCATAGCTTTTGATTTGTTAATGGCAGCATCAACCCATATTATCCAGTGTCAAACCTATTGATACCTTAAATGTCATGATTTGGTGTCATAGCCTCCTGCTGTGGGGAGTAGGAACCAAAGCTGAGTCCTTGAGTATATGCTCTCAACCACTGAGCCATCTCTCCAGCTCCTGGAAATCTTAAGAAATTGTTGGTTTTTTCCTTGTTTGGGGGCTTGTCATCCATGTATTTTTTTTCATTTTTCCTGTCAGTGTGCTATTGTTTTTCTGTCTATCAAGTGCGAGCTTTTGTAGTTACTATAGAATAGCCTGTCTGCCACCAAGCCTCTGCAAACTCTTGCATTATCCTTATTTCTTTCCACTTCATATCTTTAGTCTCAGTGACTTTGTGTAACCTGGTTTTTCATGTCTTTTCTGTTTCTACAGACTTAGCCTATGTATCCTGACGTGAAGTGCTAGTGACACTGTGCCCCAGTGGCACATGCGTGTAATCCAGCATTCAAGGATTGCCAATTCAAGGCCTACCTAAGCAACACAGTGGCTTCAAAGCCAGCCTACAAAGCTTAGCAAGATCCACTCTTAGAATTAAAAGCAAGAAGAGGACTGGGGATATAGCTGAGGGACACAACACTTGCCTGGCCTCTTCAAGGTCCTGGAGTCAGTTCTCAGTAAGGACAGGGAAGGGGACAACAGCTGAAAGTGATCTCCTTTAGTAACTCGTACTGATTTCAGTAAGCAGGGCATTTTACCTTCCTTTCTAGTTTATGAATCACCAAGAAAGTCAGCTGTCCTTTATTATTATTTTATTTTTATTATTCGCTCATGTGTTCATCCTGAACACAGTTACCCCTTCTTTAACCACTCACTTTGCCTCCTCTCAGAAAAGAGCAGGCTTCTGGAGACATTAATCAAACACTGCATATCAGGCTACAATAAGAGCAGGCACATACCTTCAGATCAAGGCTGGATGAAGCAATCCAATATGAGGAAAAGGGCCTCACAAGCAGGCAACAGAGCCAGGGACAGGCTCCCCTACCCCATGCTTCCACTGTTTTATTCCCACAAGAACACTGAGCAACTCAGTCATGACATACATGCAGAAGACATAGGTCAGACCCCTACAGACTCCCAGATCTCTGCAAACCCCCATGAGCCCCAATCAGTTGATTTTGTGGGCCGTCCCTGGTGTCTGATCTCCTAGGGTCCCTGACCCCTGTGGCCCTCCAGTCCTTCCTCCCCTCCTCCACAGGACTCCCTTAGCTCTGCCTAATGTTTGGCTGTGGGACTCTGCATCTGCTCCTATCAATTGCAGGATGAAGCCTCTCTGATGACGATTCTCGTAGGTCTCAGCATTCTCTGCAGACAGGATAGACTGTAGGTCAAAGGCTTTGTCGCTGGGTTAGTGTCCTAATCCTTCCAATTAAGGTCTCGCCTGGTTCCAGAAGTAGGCCTGCTCGGGCTCCCTGCCTCCTATTCCTAGGAGGCTGTATTAGGGCTTCTCTTGTAGATCCCATGGAATTGCCATTGTACTAGATTTCCACCGCACTCCTGAAGTGCCTCCAAACTTCCGGTCATTTCTCCAGGATTTTCTCCCTCTGCACGTGATTTGTCCCGTTCATAACCTCACCTACCTCCAGTCTGCCCTTGAATACAGTCTATTTACCTTCCCAGTGTATAGCCTGTATCTCCTCTCCAGCCTTCCTTGTTCCTTGACCTCCCTGGATGTTTGTATTGTAGCATAACAATCTTATTTTACTGCTACTATCCGCTTACAAGCGAGTACACACCATTTTTGTCTTTCTGGTTCTGGGTAACCCCACTCAGAATAATTTTTTTTCTAGTACCATCCATTTGCCTGCAAATTTCATGATGTCATTTTTTTTTAACAGCGTAGTAATACTCCATTGTATAAACATGCCCCATTTTCTTTATCCATTCTTCAATTGAAGGACATGTAGGTGGTTTCCAGTTTCTGGCTATTGTGAATTAAGCTGCTATGAACATAGCAGATCACATGTCCTTGTGGAATACTGAGGCTTCTTTTGGGTATATGCCCAGGGGATCTTGAGGTAGATTTCCAATTTTCCGAGAAACCACCATATTGACTTCCAAACTGTCTGTACAGGTTTCCACTCCCACCAGCAGTGGGGGAGTGTTCTCCTTGACCCACATCCTTGTCAGCATGAGTTGTCATTTGTGTTTTGATCTTAGCCATTCTGACGGGTATAAGATGGATTTTCAGAGTTGTTTTGATTTGCATTTTCATGATGGCAAAGAATGTGGAACATTTCTTTAAGTGTTTCTTAAGTCATTTGAGATTCCCCTGTTGAGAATTCTCTGTTTAGACCTGTACCCCATTTTTAAATTAATTTATTCTTTTACACTCCATATTTTATTCAAACACACCCGCATCCACCCTCCTACTGTTCCACGTCCCATACCTCCTCCCCACCCACCTGTCCCCACCCCCAACCCCACCTGACATCTAAACTCCCTGGGGCCTCCAGTCTCCGGAGGGTTGATGCATCATCTCTTAATGAACACAGACCTGGCAGTCCTCTACTGTATGTGTGTTGGGGCCCTCACATCAGCCTCTGTACCCAATGTTTTTAAAAGCAGGGTTTTTTTTTTTTAATTTATTTATTATATGTAAGTACACTGCGGGTGTCTTCAGACACTCCAGAAGATGGCATCAGATCTCATTATGGATGGTTGTGAACCACCATGTGGTTGCTGGGAATTGAACTCAGGACCTTCCAAAGAGCAGTCAGTGCTCTTAAACTCTCAGCCATCTCTCCAGCCCCTGTACCCCATTTTTAATTAGATTATTTGGCCTGTTGGTATCTAGTTTTTTGAGTTGTTCATATATTTTGGATATTAGCCCTCTATCACATATAAAGTTGGTGACCTTTTCCCATTCAGTGGTCAGCCATTTAGTCCATTGGTGGTACTTCTATGAGATTCACTGTATCTGCTTTTATATTGACGTTTTTTTATCCACTTGGACTTCAGTCTTGTGCAAGGTAATAAATATAGATCTATAAGTATTCTTCTATATGCAGACATCCAGCAACATTTTTTGAAGATGCTTTCCTTTTTTTCCATTGTATATTTCTTTTTTTTTCTTTTTCCAATTTTTTATTAGGTATTTACTTCATTTACATTTCAAATGCTATCCTGAAAGTCCCTGCTCCCACTTCTTGGCCCTGGTGTTTCCCCTATACTGGGACATATAATCTTCACAAGACCAAGGGGCCTCTCTTCCCAGTGATGGCCGACTAGGCCATCTTCTGCTACATATGCAGCTAGAGACATGAGATCTGGGGGTACTGATTAGTTCATATTGTTGTTCCACCTATAGGGTTGCAGACCCCTTCAGCTCCTTGGATACTTTCTCTAACTCCTCCATGGGGGGCCCTGTGATCCATCCAATAGCTGACTGTGCGCATCCATTTCTATGTTTGCCAGGCACTGGCATAGCCTCACAAGAGACACCTATATCAGGGTCCTTTCAGCAAAATCTTGTTGGCATATGCAATAGTGTCTGCGTTTGGTGGCTAATTATGGGATGGATTCCCGGATATGATGGTCTCTGGGTGTTCTATCCTTTTGTCTCAGCTCCAAACTGTGTCTCTGTAACTCCTTCCATGGGTGTTTTGCTCCCAGTTCTAAGAAGGGGCGAAGTCTCCACACTTTGGTCTTCCTTCTTCTTCAGTTTCATGTCTTTTGCAAATTGTATCTTGTATCTTGGGTATTCTAAGTTTCTGTGCTAATATCCACTTATCAGTGAGTACATATCATGTATTTTGTGATTGGGTTACCTCACTCAGGATGATGCCCTCCATACCATTGTATATTTCTTATCAAAAAAATCAGGGGGCTAAAGATGTTTACATCAGGGTCTTTGATCATTGATCAACATGTCTGTTTTTATGCCAACACCATGTAGTTTTCATTACTGTATAGTTCTGTAATGCAGCTTGAGGTCAGGGATGGTGATACTGTAGTTCTCAGCCCATTTATATACACAGAAAGGCTACAGATTGTTTTTATTTTTTTATTTTTATTTAATCTTATATACAGCCAGTTTGCTGAAGGTGGTTATCAGCTGTCTGAGTTCTCTGGTAGAATTTTGGGGGTTGCTTCTGTGTACTTTAATATAATCTGCAAATAGTGATACCTTGACTTCTTCCTTTCCAATTTGTATCCCCTTTATTTTTTAGTTGCCTTATTGCTCTAAGTAAAACTTCAAGTACTGAATAGATAAGGAGATTGAATAGATAATGGAGAGAGTGTAAACCCTTGTCTTATTCCTGATTTTGGTAGAATTGGTTTGAGTTTCTCTCCATGTGATTTGATGTTGGCTATAGGCTTGCTGTAAATTGCCTATACCATGTTTAGTTATGTCCTTGTATCCCTAATCTCTCCAACACTTTTATAATGAAAGAGTGTTGGCTTTTGTCAAAGGCTTTTTAAACATCTAATGAGATGATCATGTGGATTTTTCCCCCTCTCAGTTTGTTATATGATAAATTACATTGACATATTTTCATATGTTGACCCATCCCTGCATCTCTGTGATGAAGCCTACTTGATCATGGTAAGTGATATATTTGATATGTACTTGGGTTCAGTTTACAAATACTTTATTCAATATTTTTCTATCAGTGTTCATGAGGGAAATTGGTCTGTAATTATCATTCTTTATTGAATGCTTGTGTGGTTTGGGTATCAGGGAAATTGTGATCTTCTAAAATAAATTTGGCAATGCCCCTCTTTTTATTTTGTGCAGTAATTTGAGCAGTGTTGGTATGAGCTCTTCTTTGAAATTCTTGGAATTTTATGCTAAAATTCTAGCTCTAGATTTGGGGGGTGGCAGTTGGGAAACTTTTAATGACTGCTATTTCCTTAGGCGTTTTAGATCTAAATAGTTTATCTAATCTAGATTTAGCTTTGGTAAGTATTATCTCTAGAAAAAACTGTCCATTTCTTTTAGGCTTTCCAGTTTTATGGAGTATACATTGTTGAAGTATGACCTAATGATTCCTTAGATTTCCTCAGTGTCTGTTATTATGTCCACCTTTTCACGTCTGATTTTCATTTGGATATCCTTTCTCAGTGTTTTTTTTTTTTTTTTTTTTTTGTTAGTTTGGAAAAGGGTATCTTGTGTATCTTGCTGAATTTCTCAAAAAGAACACTCTAACTTTCATTGATTATTTGTATTGTTCTTGTTTTTATTGTATTAACTTCAGCCTTGAGTTTGAGTATTTCCTGCTGTCTACTTCTCTTGGTATGTTTGCTTCCTTTTGTTCTAAAGCTTGCAGATGTCCTGTTAAACTGCTAGTATCAGATCTCTTCACTTTCTTTATGAAGGCACTTAGTGCTATGAACTTTCTTCCTAGCACCACTTTTCAAGATTTTTGAAAACTTGTGACCTACAAGTTTTGGTCTGTTTTGCATTGATTTTCATTGAATCCTAAGAGGTCTTTAATTTCTTTCTTATTTTTGTCTTATTTCTGTAATTGTTCAGTATGATGTTTTCCAGTTTCCATGAGTTTGTAGGCTTTCTGTTCTTGTTTAAGTCCAGCTTTAACCCATGGTAGTCTAATCGTACTTAGTACATAACAGGAGGTTATTTCAATTTCCTTCTCTCTGTTGAAACTTGCTTTGTAACTAGCTAAATGCCCAATTTTTCAAAATGCTCTGTGAGGTGCTGAGAAGAAGGTACATTCTTTTGTGTCTGGGTGAAATATTCTGTAGATATCTGTTAGGCCTATTTGATTAATAATGTCTGTTAACTCCACTATTCCTCTGTTTAGTTGTCATCTGAATGACACGTTCATTGGTGAGAATAAGGTGTTGAAGTTCCTCACTATTAATGTGTGAGGCTCAATATTTGATTTAAGCTTTAGTAATATTTCTTTTACAAATGTGGGTGCCCTTGCATTTGGGGTATAGATGTTAAGAATTGAAATGCCATCTTAGTAAATTTTTCCTTTGATGAATATGAAATGTCCCTCTCTATCTCGTTTCAATAATTTTGATTTGAACTCTATTTTGTTAGATATATAGAGCTATAGAGTAACTCCCCAGCTGGCAAACACAGAAGTGAGTGCATATCTAATGAATTCTTTTGTGATTGCTTTACCTCACTGAGGTTGCTATCCTCCAGATACATCCATTTGCCCAAGAATTTCATAAATTCATTGTTTTTTATAGCTGAGTAGTACTCCATTGTGTAAATGTACCACATCTTCTGTATCCATTCTTCTGTTGAGGTACATCTGGGTTCTTTCCAGCTTCTGGCTATTATAAATAAGGCTGCTATGAACATAGTGGAGCATGTATCCTTATTACCAGTTGAAACATCTTCTGGGTATATGAGCAGGAGAAGTATTGCTGGATCTTCCCGTAGTATTATGTCCAATTTTCTGAGGAACCTACAGACTGACTTCCAGAGTGGTTGTACAATATTTCAATCCCACCAGCAATGGAGGAGTGTTCCTCTTTCTCCACATCCTCACCAGCATCTACTGTCACCTGAATTTTTTATCTTAGCCATTCTGGCTGGTGTGAGGTGGAATCTCAGGGTTCTTTTGGTTTGCATTTCCCTGATGATTAAGGATGCTGAACATATTTTCAGGTGCTTCTCAGCCATTTGGTATTCCTCACTTGAAAATTCTTTGTTTAGCTCTGTACCCCATTTTTAATGGAGATATTTGAATTTCTGGAGTCCAGCTTCTTGAGCACTTTGGATATTAGTCCCCTATCAGATTTAGGATAGGTAAAGATCCTTTCCCAATCTGATGGTGGCCTTTTTGTCTTATTGACAGTGTCTTTTGCCTTGCAGAAGCTTTGCAATTTTATGAGGTCCCATTTGTCAATTCTTGATCTTACAGCACAAGCCATTGCTGTTCTTTTAGGAATTTTCCCCCTGTGCCCATATCTTCGAGGCTTTTTCCCACTTTCTCCTCTATTAATTTCAGTGTCTCTGGTTTTATGTGGAGGTCTTTAATCCGCTTAGACTTGAGCTTTGTACAAGGAGATAAGAATGGATCAATTCGCATTCTTCTACATGATAACCGCCAGTTGTGCCAGCACCATTTGTTGAAAATGCTGTCTTTTTTCTACTGGATGGTTTTAGCTCCCTTATCAAGGATCAGTGACCATAGGTGTGTGGATTCATTTCTGGGTCTTAAATTCTATTCCATTGATCTACCTGTCTGTCACTGTACCAGTACCATGCAGTTTTTATCATAGTTGCTCTGTAGTACTGCTTGAGGTCATGCATGGTGATTCCACCAAAGGTTCTTTTATTGTTGAGAAGAGTTTTTGCTATCCTAGGTCTTTTATTATTCCAGATGAATTTGCAAATTGCCCTTTCTGTCTCAGTGAAGGACTGAATTGGAATTTTGATGGGGATTGCATAGAATCTGTAGATTGCTTTCGGCAGGATAGCCATTTTGACTATATTAATCCTGCCAATCCATGAGCATGGGAGATCTTTCCATCTTCTTTGATTTCTTTCTTCAGAGACTTGAAGTCCTTATCATACAGATCTTTCACTTCCTTAGTTAGGGTCACACCAATAAATATAAAGTATTTTATATTATTTGTGACTATTGTGAAGGGTGTTGTTTCCCTAATTTCTTTTTCAATCCGTTTATCCTTTGTATAGAGAAGGGCCATTGATTTGTTTGAGTTAATTTTATATCCAGCTACTGCACTGAAGCTGTTTATCAGGTTTAGGAGTTTTCTGGTGGAATTTTTGGGGTCACTTAAATATACTATCATATCATCTGAAAATAGTGATATTTTGACTTCTTCCTTCCCAATTTGTATCCCCTTGATGTCCTTTTCTTGTCGAATTGCTCTGGCTAGAATTTCAAGTACTACATTGAATAGATAGGGAGAAAGTGGAAAGCCTTGTGTAGTGCCTGATTTTAGTGGAATTGCTTTGAGTTTCTCTCCATTTAGTTTGATGTTGGCCTTGAATTTCTGAACTTTCCAAGACTTTTATCATGAAGGGGTGTTGGATTTTGTCAAATGCTTTCTCATCATCTAACGAGATGATCATGTGGTTTTTATCTTTGAGTTTGTTTATATAGTGGATTACTTTCATGGATTTCCGTATATTAAACCATCCCTGCATCCCTGGGACGAAGCCTACTTGGTCATGATGAATGATCATTTTAATGTGTTCTTGGACTTGGTTTGCGAGGATTTTATTGAGTATTTTTGCATCGATGTTCATAAGGGAAATTGGTCTGAAGTTCTCTTTCTTTGTTGGATCTTTGTGTGGTTTAGATATCAGAGTAATTGTGGCTTCATAGAATGAATTGGGTACAGTACCTTCTGTTTCTATTTTGTGGAATAGTTTGAGGAGAGTTGGAATTAGGTGTTCTTTGAAGGTCTGATAGAACTCTGCACTAAACCCATCTGGTCCTGGGCTTTTTTTTTGGTTGGTAGACTATTGATGACTGCTTCTATTTCTTTAGGGGAAATGGGACTGTTTAGATTGTTAGTCTGATCCTGATTTAACTTTTGTACCTGGTATCTGTTTAGGAAGTTATCCATTTTATCGAAGTTTTCTAGTTTTGTTGAGTATAGCCTCTTGTAGTAGGATCTGATGATGTTTTGGATTTCCTCAGGTTCTGTTGTTATGTCTCCTTTTTCCGTTTTGATTTTGTTAATTAGGATACTGCCCCTGTGCCCTCTAGTTAGTCTGGTTAAGGGTTTATCTATCTTGTTGATTTTCTCAAAGAACCAGCTCCTGGTTTGGCTGATTCTTTGAACAGTTCTTTTTGTTTCTACTTTGGTTGACTTCAGCCCTGAGTTTGGTTATTTCCTGCCCCCTCCTCCTCTTGGGTGAATTTGCTTCCTTTCATTCTAGAGCTTCTAGGTGTGTTGTCGGGCTGCTAGTGTGTGCTCTCTCTAGTTTCTTTTTGGAGGCACTCAGGGCTATGAGTTTTCCTCTTAGGACTGACTTCATTGTGTTCCATAAGTTTGGGTATGTTGTGGCTTCATTTTCATTAAAAAGTCTTCAATTTCTTTCATCCTTGACCAAGGAATCATTGAGTAGAGTGGTGTTCAGTTTCCATGTGAATGATGGCTTTCTATTATTTACGTTGTTATTGAAGATTAGCTTTAGTCCATGGTGATCAGATAGGATGCATGGGGTAATTTCAATATTTTTGTATCTGTTGAGGCCTGTTTTGTGACTGATTCTATGGTCAATTTTGGAGGAGGTACCATGTGGCTCTGAGAAGGTATATCCTTTTGTTTTAGGATAAAATGTTTGTAAATATCTGTTAAATCCATTTGTTTAATAACTTCCATTAGTGTCCATGTGTCTCTGTTTAATTTTTGTTTCCATGATCTGTCCATTGGTGAGAGTGGTGTGTTAAAGTCTCCCACTATTATTCTGTGAGGTGCAATGTGTGCCTTGAGCTTTACTAAAGTTTCTTTAATGAATGTGGCTGCCCTTGCATTTGGAGCATAGATATTCAGAATTGACAGTTCATCTTGGTAGATTTTACCTTTGATGAGGATGAAGTGCCCTCCTTGTCTTTTATGATAACTTTGGGTTGGAAGTGAATTTTATTCGATATTAGAATGGCTACTCCAGCTTGTTTCTTTGGACCATTTGCTTGGAAAATTGTTTTCTAGCCTTTTACTCTGAGGTAGTGTCTGTCCTTTTCCCTGAGTTGGGTTTCCTATAAGCAACAAAATGTTGGATCCTGTTTATGTAGCCAGTCTATTAGT
The DNA here is from genome assembly GCF_000001635.26 of Mus musculus. NCBI lineage: Eukaryota > Metazoa > Chordata > Mammalia > Rodentia > Muridae > Mus > Mus musculus. The sequence continues at coordinate 44,670,307 of NC_000068.7, read as the reverse complement.
CTATGTCTTTTTATTGAGGAATTGAGCCCATTGATGTTAAGAGAAATTAAAGAAAAGTAATTGTTGCTTCCTCTTATTTTTCTTGTTAAAGTTGGGATTCTGTTCTTGCAGCTGTCTTCTTTTAGGTTTGTTGAAGGATTACTTTCTTGCTTTTTCTAGGGTGTAGTCCGTCCTTGTGTTTGTGTTTTCTCTTTATTATCCTTTGAAGGGCTGGATTTGTGGAAAGATAATGTGTGAATTTGGTTTTATCATGGAATACTTTGGTTTCTCCCTCTATGGTATTTGAGAGTTTTGCTGGATATAGTAGCCTGGGCTGGCATTTGTGTTCTCTTATGGTCTGCATAACATCTATCCAGGATCTTTCATAGTCTCTGGTGAGAAGGCTGGTGTAATTCTCATAGGCCTGCCTTTATATTTTACTTGACCTTTTTCCCTTACTGCTTTTACTATTCTATCTTTATTTAGTGCATTTGTTGTTCTGATTATTAGTGTCCGGAGGAATTTCTTTTCTGGTCCAGTCTATTTGGAGTTCTTTAGGCTTCTTGTATGTTCATAGGCATCTCTTTCTTTAGGTTTGGGAAATTTTCATCTATAATTTTGTTGAAGATATTTGCTAGCCCTTTAAGTTGAAAATCTTCATTCTCATCTACTCCTATTATCCATAGGTTTGGCCTTCTCATTGTGTCCTGGATGTTTTGAGTTGGCATCTTTTTGCATTTTGCATTTTCTTTGATTGTTGTGCCCATGTTCTCTATGGAATCTTCTGCACCTGAGATTCTTTCTTCCATCTCTTGTATTCTGTTGCTGATGCTCACATCTATGGTTCCAAATTTCTTTCCTAGGGTTTCTATCTCCAGCATTGTCTCATTTTTTTTTGTTTTCTTTATTGTTTCTACTTCCCTTTTTAGGTCTTGGATGGTTTTGTTCAATTCCATCACCTCTTTAGCAGTGTTCTCCTGTATTTCTTTAAGTAAATTATTAAAGCCTTTCTTGATGTCCTCTACCAGCATCATGAGATATGATTTTAAATCCGAGTCTTGCTTTTCGGGTGTGTTGGGGTATCCAGGACTGGCTGAGGTGGGTGTGCTGTGTTCTGATGATGGTGAGTGGTCTTGGATTCTTACGTTTGCCTTTTGCCATCTGGTAATCTCTGGAGTTAGTTGTTATAGTTGTCTATGGTTGGAGCTTGTTCCTCCTGTGATTCTGCTAGCCTCTGTCAGCAGACCTGGGATTCTAGCTCTCTCCTGAGTCTCAGTGGTCAGAATACTCTCTGAAGGCAAGCTCTCCTCTTGCAGGGAAGGTGCACAGATATCTGCCATTCAGTCCTGCCTCCTGGCTGAAGATGAAGGCCTGAAATAGGACCTGTCCCAGAAGATGTGTTGCCTCTGCAGTCTGCAGGCACACCTGCACAGACTTGTCTCTGAGGGACATGGGACACAAGGTGGCTCTGTCACCTGCTCTGGTGTTCATAGCCCTCCCAGGCAGACACCTCTCCTCTGGTGGGGAAGGTGCCCAGTTGTTTGGAGCCTGAAACGGGGTCTGTCCCAATAGCTGTGTTGCTTCTTCCTGTCCCAGAAGCTGTGTCGCTTCTGTAGTCCACACTCTTACTTGCGCAGACTAGTCTCTGAGGGATCCGGGACCCAAGATGGCTCCCTCACCTCGAGATTCCCACTTTCATATCTTGTACTTCTTGTATTCTGTTAATGATGCTTGCTGTAGTTCCTGTTTGTTTACCTAGATTTTTCATTTCCAGAATTCCTTCAGTTTGTGCTTTCTTAATTCCTTCTGTATCTGTTTTTATGACTTGAACAGTTTCCTTTACCTGTTTGTGTTTTCTTGTTATTCTTTAAGGGATAGATTGATTTACCCTAATATATTGTTTGTCTTTTGCTCTATTTCTTTAAAGGATTTTTTTTCATTTTCTTTTTCATCTCCATAAAGTTGGTTTTAAGTTCATTTTCCCAGGTTTCACCTGTGATGGAATATTCAGGTGTTGCAGTTATAAGCTAGGTGGGTTCTCTTGTGCTGCCATATTGCCCTGGCTGTTATTGGTTGTTTCCTTGCACTAGCATTCGGGTTACTGGGTTTGGGATGATTATAGGTTTAGGTGCTGATTTCTGATTTTGCCTTTACCAGTAGGGAGACCTCAGCTCCAAGCTAGCTGCCAGAAATCCAGGTTGAGGGATGAACTTCTGGCAGCTAGCTTGGCCTTTGGTGCAGCATGTGGACTTCTGACTGGTGTGGCCAGCATCTGAACAGGGTCTTCTGGAGTTGGGGACAGATGCCTCTCAGTGGCGTGGGCAGTGAAGTAGAAGGGGGCAGTGGACTTGATCTGTGGGAACTGAATCGAGAGAGTTGGCGGTTCAGCTGGTGGCGGTCACTTCCCTATTCTTCTGACTGCTGTGGCCTCCGCTGTCCATCTTCCTGTGACTGACCATGTTCTCCCTCAGCTTGGTCAGCACAGTGTAGTGATTATGAAAAACTGCATCATTATCCAAATTTAAAATATTTGAATATATCTTGCAGAGAAAGTCATGAAATTTTTAAGGACAATGATACTGTTTAATATAGTATTTAGTACAGTAAGTCTTTCGGAAAAACCAAAGTGAGTAAGTGAATGAATAAATGAATGAATGCAATGTGTCACAGACTAAAATATGAAAGTATGCAGAAGTGTTTTCAACAATAACAATAAAATTGAAATAACACTTTAGAATGGATAGCCAGCAAAATGCAAAATGCAAAATGACAATGGTAAGTCCTCCTCCCTGCTTGTGGATCATGGCCTGCATCCCCTGTGCAGAGGTGAGAGCTCCTAACAGCTGATAACTGATCTCTCTTTGAAGCCTCCCTCCTTAGCCACCCTGCCCCCCCCCTTTTGGGCTCCCAGACTTTCACCTATTTAAGCTTCTTTCCTCATAAACTCTTATGCTTCACCCTGTCTGTTTCTTTTATCCCAGTTATTGGATTTCCTGACACCTTACTGCAGGATCCTCTTATCACTATGGCCATGGGCTTTTAGGGTCTTAGTGACAGAATTCACTGGCATGCATTCCTTTGATGTAGGTAGTAGACAGAGAAGAGTGCCCATCACTAACAAACAAGTGTCCTGGACCTCCAAGCAGGGGAAAAAGGAAAACCTTTTGTAGTCTTTTTGTTGTTGTTTGTTCTGTTTTAGACATGGCTTAGATCAGGTGAAATAAAGTAAGAGTTTTGAGCTCAGGTCAGCACATGCAGAAGCAAATACTAAACGCTCTGGAGGCTTCCGTTTCTTTAAGTCCCAGCTGAGAGGCCCCAGCTAAGAGGCTTGCTTCTATTTGAACGGTCCAGGAAGTGTTGCCCAGTGTTACACTGCTTTGCGAAGGCAAACACATGAGAATTAAATCTGAACATTTCTGTTCTGAATGTCAAAAAGCAAATTTTTAAATCCAAAATACACCTTTGGCTGTCTTCTTTTAGGGAGGATATTTAAAGTAAAACCAATGTGCTTTGGAGCAAAGGGAACTTACTACTTAAATCACCTGTTGCTGTTAGAAATTGAGAGTAAATATTTGACTTTATTACTCTAAATGGAGTCACGTGTTTCAAAAAGTAGAGTCGACTTTTAGCAGGTCAGCCATATCTCTTTGGAAGTATATAAGGAGCTCCAATGACATTTTATCAAGAGGTTTGCAGTATGCACATTTTAAAACTTTCATCCCCCTGGGTCCCTTTTTAAAAGACACTGTAAATTACAAGAAACTTAAGAAAGCCAAGACTGTCAGCATGCTGGAGATAGTTGGTAGTGCTTCCTTCATGGCCCTGGTGCTTCATGGCCTCTGTTAAACCCCTACTTCCATAATTAGAATTGGAGGAGTGACTTGAACAGACATCAAGAAACTGATTGTCAGAGTGTCGAATAACTAAAACAGAGACAATTAGAAATCAGGATAGTACACAGAAAGGACACAGTCCCTAAGGTAACCAGATCAGAGGGAGGAATGGGGGACTGTGGACCAGTTTTAGAGGTTTCAGCCTGAGGAAGACTGACCAGTGGCTAGGTAAATCACCATGCATGGCTTCTGTGGAAGAAAGCTTTTTTCATAACAGGGCTCAGGATACAAAACGGGGGTCGGGGTGGGGGGCAGGTCTGTGTTCCCAGTTGTCCCTTTAAGGACACTGGGCTCAACCTATTGCAGCTCCACCACTTTCCAGCAGTATCATAGGATTGCCCTCAACAGTTTGGTTTGGGGAAAGAGAAAAAGTAACATTGCAGTGAATAATTGTTACAAAATAGTAAAATAATAAAATCTATTACCAACTGAACTTTTGTTTTTAGAAAGAAATATGTGGAGACTGGAGAGATGGCTCATTGTCATCATATGACATCATATGACATCACATGTCATCATATGACAGCTCACAACTATCTAATGCTGTCTTCTAGTATGCAGATGTACATGCAAACAACGTACATAACATAGATAAATAAATAAATCTTTTTTTAGAAAAGAAATATATGAAGAAAAAAAGATCCGGATTCTTCTGTGTGTTGTGTTTACTAACACAGAAGATTTTTTGTCCATTTTGTGCACCTGTATAAAAATGGTTTGAAAGCCAGTAGTTCTAGTTTTTATTCTAAAATAAAATTTAACTTCTAGTGGTATAGTTAGTATTATATGTGTATGTGGCAAAAAAAATGTTTCTAAACTTTATGATTTTTATTGATACCACTTCCAACTCATATTTGAATTTAGAGATCATTCTTTTAATTGTTTTTAAACATTTCATTGCCAATAATATTAGCGCTATTATAATTGCCTGTCATTTTGTGATGATACCCTAGTAACGGATAGGTTGTTTATAAGTAAACATTTCAGTTCTCTGAGTACTTCATAAGTCTACATAGACCCTTGTTTTTAGTTGATCAAAGAAGTAAACCTTTTTTACAGTTGGCATCAATATAAGACTAATACTGGCTTACTTTCCCTCCATAGGTTCTGCAGTTATGTCGTCATATATAATATCTATGTCACGGCCACATGTCTGTAACTCCGGGGAGGAAAACTGTATACTTTTCATGCACCCCCATGTGAAGGCTTCTGAGCATACTTTTCAAATTGGATAGAATTGCTTCCCATCCCAGTCATGTGTTCTCTGTCTGTCTCTGTCTCTCTCTGTCTCTGTCTCTCTCTCTCTCTGTCTCTCTCTCTCTCTGTCTCTCTCTTCTTCCCTCTTCCTCCTCATCTTCCTCCCTCTTCCTCTTCCTCTCCTCCTCCTCCTCTTTCTCCTTCTCCTCCTCCTCCTTCTCCTTCTCCTCCTCCTCCTTCTCCTTCTTCATGTGTGTGAGTGTGTATGTGTGTGTATTGATTGTATTGGACATTGACAACAATGAATAATAATTCAATAATAGTTCATTAATCAATATTTTAACTAGGTACAACAGAAGATGATGGTAATGAAAAATGCCTCTTATTTTCATATGTCAAGTGAAGACATTACAACTTTTATGAAAATGTAAGCAATAGTATCAAGATTCCCATGGTGAAGAAATGGAACCTCAGAGACTGCTATTAGTCATGACTAAGGTCTTAAATTTGAAACAAATGCTTTGATTGTCAGACTATACATTTTCAAACTGAAACAATGGGTGGATGATTTTCATCTCAAATCATCTAGCTATAGAAAAGTCTCTTAAGGAGAATTGAACTACTGAGTTTCTATAAAGAGGCTTTAACGTCTAATGACATTATCAGAATTCCAAAGTTGTTGTTTCTTTTTTGATTGGATGCCTTCATTTATTCACAAAAGTAAGTTAATAGAAAAGAAATTTGTTTTTCTTTGACACTAAGCATTATAGCATATTTTGGATAGTTATTTAAGAAATGTCTTTATGTTATTATATACTACATATCAACGTTTTAAAAAGCTTGTTCTTGAAGTTTTGGATCGAGTAGAGTAGTTGTGGGGTGGCATCTGTTGTTTCCGTGAATTCTGAAGCCTCTGCGTGATAGTGTGCCTGAGCTGCTACCCCAGATCATCCAGCTTTGGCTGTAAAAGTTCTGCACAAAGCAGCCATGAATGGGGCTGAGGAGACACCCACACACACAGAGTGCAGCCATGCACTGTGTGTTCTGTGCAGTGCTAAGATATCTAATCATGAGTAGACAGAGAAACATTCCCCAGTTAAATGTCAATGAATGTGTAGTAGGCTGAATCATATACATGAAAATAAGCATCCGCAAATGAACAGTTCAGTCTGCATACACGTGTATGCGTTCACCAGTTTCTGTTCAGTTCCAAAGTCGTCCCATATTTCTAAAGTAGAGTCATTTTTCTACAGATGTCCAGATTCTCCCCTTCTCTTGGTTCCCTAGACCTGGGCAGCCTTCACTCGGTATTTCAACTGTGTCGATGTAGCTATTCATTCCATTGAGATGAAATGAGAATGGACTTCTTTCTGTCTGGCTTCTTCCCTTTACCTTTGTGCTAAGAGTGCACCAATTGTTTATTACCTTTTATAGCTGAGTAATTTTTCCATAGTATGTATAACCTCGAGTCTGTTTAATTATTTCCCATTAATGGGCGTTTGGGCTACTATTATTACTCAGAAGCCATTTACCGAACATATTATTTCCTCACAAGTCATCTCTAAAATCATTTGAATTGGAGCAGCTTCTATCTCAATGGGAGAACCTTATTGGGCAGAATCTAGTGTCAGACTGAAATGAAGAGTAATTCTTGTACTGGACTTCCTGAAATGTGTGGGCATCTTACTTTGGTAAATGATTCAGAACATATATTGATTATATGTACTATACCAAAATTAAATTCTATTTCATTTTTACTATTTTAAAAAGAAGTTTGATTTCATGTATTTATAATAGTCAACAAAACACAAAATGACCAGCATTGTAAGATACCCCTAAAGGTAATAGTAGTGCTTAGTATCTTGGCAGTAAACAACAGCTGTGTAAGTGTACTTGAAGCTCAAGGAGGAGGGACATCATTCCTGATACTATATTCCTAGCCAAAACCATATGGTTAGTGAGGTCATTTTCTGAAATTAATAATCCCTAACTGCACTCTAAATACTTATTCTTATAGATAAGTATTTACTTAAGTAAGATAATACCAACAGATAAGGATAGATACTACTTTTCATCAAAGAAGCTTGTCTTTATCATAAACAGAGACATTACAGAAAGCTTCAACCAGTCAAAATACAGAGAACACTGTGGGATGCCCAGCTTAGTTGATGCATTTTCAGCACAATTACTGTTTAGGAGCATGGAAGAGGAGGTGAAATGATTTTAAGATCCAAAGACTAGAAAGTCTTTAATCAAATGATGATGAGGTTGTGAAGCAAGGGGAATACTCCTCCACTGCTGATGGGGGTGCAAACTTGAAAAATCACTTTGGAAATCAACTTAACAGTTTCTCAGAAAATTGGTAGTAGTTCTTCCTCAAGATACTGTTCCATCATACCACAAGGACATTTGCTCAACCATGTTCATTGCTCCTTTATTTGTAATAGCTTGAAACTAGAAACAACCTAAATGTTCATCAACCATGCTGCAATCCACAAACCAAAGAAGCTAAGTATCAGGGAGGGCCCAAAGGAAGATGCTTGAATCTCACTCAAAAGGGGATATAAAAGAGACATGGGAGGTGGATGGATGGAGGGAACAGGATAGAGATAAGATGTGGGAAACTTGGAGGAGATGGGTTGCAGGAAAGGGCTGGGAGAGAGAATAGAAATGGGGGAGGGATATCTCTGAAAAGAGCCAGAAACCTGAGACTCTAGCAGCTGAAGAAATAGAAACGGAAGTGGCCACCTCCTGTAGCCAGGTAGGACTTCCAGTGGAGGGTGTGGGGCATCAATTTATCCATCCACAATACCTTCAATCTCATCTGTCCTCACTACAAGATGTATAGGGATAAAGACAGAGCAGAAACTGAGAAGAGTCAAGCAATCACTGTTCCAACTTGAGATCCATCCCATGGGAGAGTATCCACCCCTGACACTATTAATGATACTTTCCTATGCTTGTAAACAGGAGCCTAGCATAACTATCTCCTGAGAGCTTCATCCAGCAGTAGATGGAAACAAATACAGAGACCCACATCCAAACAATAGGCAGAGCTTGGAAGACATGTGGAAGAGTGCTGGGAAGGGTTAAGGGGTAGTGAGAGGTCAAGGATACCACAAGACCACCTACAGAATCCACTACCCTGGACCCATGAAGGTCACAGAGAAAAATTAAGGAAGTAAAAGTCCCATCTAACTATGATAGGAAAGCTGCAACCATAAAATCTCAACAAGATGGCTGCCTTAAAAGGGCCTGAACAGGGGATGGTGGAAGAACTCGGAGAGAGGGGATCAGCGGTGGGGGGCAGCATCTGGGATGTAAATGAAATAATTATTTTTTTAAAAAGGGTCCAAACAATTCCAGCAGTTGACATGTTACATAAATAAGGGAAATCCCAATCCCTAGATGAAGAGCTATGGACAGTAAACAACTGCTTAGAGTCAAATTAAATAACCAATCTCTTGATTGGTTATCCAATACCAAGTGGTCAGGCTGAGAGACATACATGGAGGCAACATTGAACAGACTCAACAGTTAGTATATTTAGGTTTATTTGTCTATATGTGTATGTAACAACAATGGTTAAAGAATAAGAAGCCATGAATTTGAGGGAGGGTAGATGGAAGGAGTAGATGGAAAATAAAGGAGAAAATTGTATAATTATATTTTAATTGAAGAGATATTTTAAATGTAATATATGTGATCTTGAATGTCTTCAACATTAAATTTAGTAGTTATAAAATGAGTATTTGGATAGATAGCTTTAGTTAGAAACAATAATGATAATTTCTGCTCAAATTTTCTAGTAGGCAAAATTTTGAAAAGTTATATTTGTCATGAAAATATTTAATAAAAGACTATGGAAAACAACTTATTTGACATCCTATACATATAATAATTATATATACAAAGTATTTGAAATAGCATATATATTACATAATCTAAATTTCCTATTCAAGTATGATTTCAAGAAAGTCAAGCTTAAATAATAGAGGTAATGGTGAAACATAATATCATAATAATATTATTTAGAGTGCTTTGGAAGGTCTTAGGAAATATTTGGAACCATTTTCTCATAAAGTTACTTAACCATTGAAGTGTTGTGATAGCATTTTCCTGAGTTACATACAATACAAAGGGAGTCTGGGTAAAGGTGTATTCCTAATAGTCTGATAAAATGAACTGAGTTTAATAATAGAAATAGCAGTGAAATTAGGAAGGAACTGACGTTTCAGGGTGTTATTCTATGCACTCTTGAATGCCCTCTCCTTTTATATAATGTCATTTAACAAAACAGTTAATGGAATTGTATGGTATTTTTATTTTTTGAAGTGAATTTCTGACAATTACTGGAAAGAAGGATTTTTTTTTACATCCACATTATTAGCCTCTTTGAAACTTGACAAGTGTGTGCCTCAGAGGTTCTACACATCTGTCAAATATTAAATAAAATTCCATTGTGGGCTGTTATCCCATCATTTTCTTTGCATTTGACGTATAGAGTCTCAATGACAGTCTTTCAATATTATGAAAATAGCTATAATCTTTTTTATAAATGTAAATGTTACACTAATTAAAAATAATGATTTTTTTTAAGATAAATAGGCTATTGAATAGAGAAATGAAAGCTGTCTTGTGGTATATTTTTTAAGCATGTAGCACATCTTTATTCCATTTCTGCTTCAGGTTGCTATACTGCCTGTTATCACAGATAATCAGAGGCATGGCCAAGCTCTCCACCAAACTGGACACACTTCTTTGTCAGTAAATGCAGGGCACTCACCTCAGGGGGAAAAAAAATGAGTTTGGTTTAAATTGTCACTAAGGTGGTCATTCCGAACTCTTTATCACCTTAAAACAAAATAAACCATAGGAAAAATGCAGCTCAGAGAGTAGGTAACTTGAAAGACATGGAAGAATTTTGACATTGTCCTCTCTCCTGTGTATATACCAAATGCCATTCACTCTCCCTGTTCCCTCTTGTCAAACGTTTCCTGATCTTAGTGGCTACTCTTGCTTCAAGTTCATAATGGTTTCCTCAACCCATATGCAGCTTCTCTCTCATTCTGTTTGCTTGAAGTCTAGAAAAGTCATTTCTCTACTGGCATCATCTGCCTTGTTTGAGCTTAAACTCTTAGCAAAGTAAGTCAAGACTTTAATGTTGTGTCTTTGCCAAGCAAGCTTTCCAGATGGTGTCCTCATGGTTGAAGTCCCCAGCCCTACTTTATGCTGCTTCTGCTCCAGTTTTGCAATTTCTGTTCCCAAACCATGTCTTCTGCCTGGTCTGCAGTCTGGAGTAGATTTCACAAAATAAAACAAAACGACCACCATGACTTTCTCCATTTCCTCCAGGGAGCTTCTATCCCTTAGAATCTGTAAGATTCTAAGATACTACCATCTTTGTTGAATGCATGACTCTGCTTGAACAAGTATCTTTTATTTAATATCAGATTTTTTTACCAGAATTCATTATTAGCCATAGCATTTATATTAAAAATTAACAATTATTATGTAGTTTATATGCATCACGTTGATTATACTTAACATCTTAAAGTTTATCTGCTACAGACTACATGAATGTTAACAGCAATTTTCCTCATTTCACCTATGAGGAACCTGATACTTGGCCATGGCATCTCTTCACAGCAATAGAAACCCTAACAGCATATGCTCCAAAGCCCCTATAGTCGACTACAGTATCAGCCCTATTTAAAATTTTAATGTTAAAAGTCTCTTCTGAGACTCAGGGTAGTCTTTTAATTATAATCACCTATAAAATCAAAATCAGAAAGCAGATCACATACTTCCAGCATATAGTGGCACAGGGTATATATTACCATTATAAAAGGAAAGACAGGGAGCATAGTGAGAAAATACTGGAGTAGAACAAGATTGAAAACCAGCAAGGCAAACTCCAAACTCTGCATGTACATATCTGATGTCAAAGCACTCTTCAGATCTCCAGTTCCTTTCAGCTTTGCTGACTGGAACATACATCTCTCTCTTGGGCTCCTTCCACTTCCTGTAAGCAGTTTTCCTTGGCAGGTATCCAACATTTCTGGTATTCCCAACTTCTTGGGGTTTCCTAGGAAATTCAGGCTTTACCTTTATAGCTTCACACAATGGCCTCTCTAGAGCCTCCATTCAGGGCCATCTCTAACTCATGACTGCCCTCAGCATTGTTCCTTCCTCTCAGAGAAAGATTCCTTAACCCCTTTCTTATATCCTTGACTCTAAAGCCAGAACTACATGGTTGAAGCTGCCAAGTTCTGCTGCTTGGTAGGGCATGGAGCAACCAACTTTCTGGTTTTGATTGTATTCTGAACTATCCAAACTTGGCTGACCTGGTACTTAATATGTAGACCGGGCTGGCCTTGAACTCTGAAATCCACCTGCCTCTGCATCCCCAGTGCTAAGATTAAAGGTGTGTGCCACCATACCCATCCCTAAGCTGCTTAGATGGAAGAAGTCTTGCCCTGTGGTCACCACTCCCTTTATTCCACCTAGCATTAGGCTTTTGTGTAATCTCTTTTATCTCCTTGAAGATAGAACTTACCTCAATTCTATTTGTTGTCAATCTTGTTGTTTTACTCATTTTTCTTCTTTTCATTACAGATCTCCATAAGACTAGCCACTAATAACCACATGGCACAGTCAATGTTAGGCTGTTTTGAAATATCCTCTGCCAGAGCTGTTAATCCTTAACTCTTCAATCTTGCCTCAGGCAGATTTAAAAAACAAAAAAAAAAAAAAAACAACAACAACAAAAAAAAAAAAAAACAAAAAAAAAAAACAAGGGCAGGGCAGAAAGCAGCCACATTCTTAACCAAACTATCACAAGAATGGTTCCTAGGCCACATATTAATATTTTGCTCTGAAACCTCGTAAGCTAGGCCACCACATCTCAAAATACCTTAAGCACCACAGTCTTTCCTGCTTCTCCTAGAATGGTCCATTAAGTTTCACTTTTACTTTTCTAGTCAAGAGTTCCACAGTACTCCATATTCCTCCAAACAAAAGCCTAGCCCAGCCTATTACATCAATACCTTACTCCTGGTACCAATTTCTGCCTTCGATAGGGTTCTTATTGCTGTGAACAGACACAGCAGTTTTTATAAAGAAAAGCATTTAATTGGAGCTAACTTATAGTTCAGACGTTTAGTCCATTGTCATCATTATAGGAAGCATGCATGGTGGCACACAGTCAAACATGGTGCTGGAGAGGTAGCTGAGAGTCCTGTATCAATATCAGCTGCTGACAGTAGGAAGATAGTAAAACACTAGGTCTGACTTGAACATTGGAGACCTCAAACCCCACCCCCCAGTGATACTCTTCCTCCAACAAAGCCACACCTATTCTAACAAGGCCATACTTCAAATAGTGCTAATCCCTGAGGGTCTTTGGGGGCCATTTTCATTTAAACCACCATATGCTGACTATGTCAAATGGGGAGCTTTTCTGTAAAAGATTATGAGATCAGGAGAAGAACTGGGATTGGCTTAGGAGAGAAAGACCATAATTTATGGTTCTTTTCACCACCACCCCCCCCCCATTTTGGAATCAGCTGATTGTCTCACAGGTCACAGTCTTGCATGTTTAGTGCTTAGCATAGTGCAGAGTAGCCATGTGAAATGTGTTCAGGGATGAAATCTTAATCTGACAGAGTCATAAATTCCTTTAGAAATTAGGTGAATTCTCCTTTGGGAAAATGATGGTAAATGCCAGAGTAGGTCTGCATTTCTTATAATTACCAGGAGTACAAGGATTCTCAGAAGTCACTCAAGAGTTTCCTGGTGAATGATGGTTGGTAATGGGGAGATATAAACACATGTTTCTATCTTGAACGTGACTTTTTCTTCTGTTTGCTGCTTAGCAGAACTATTTCATCCAGTTTTCTGGCTGCAGAGCAATAGGTTAGGAAAGGCATTATGAGCAAGTGTCACTGTGAAGGATGTTATCTATTTCTGGTAACAGTCTACTCTAGGCAGCCTTTCCACCCAATGGATTATCTAATGCTAATGTACAACTGAACTCACCTCTTGTGAAGAATTATGATTGTCTTACTTGTAAAGAAAGCACTTTTCAGCAAAATTTTAAGATTAGCTTAATGTGAAGCTGTTTTGTACTCTACTTCCATAATCTTATACAGTTAAGGAAAAATAAAAAAAAAAATATCAAATATGTGGAAAGATTTTCTTTGCTTTTTTATGAGGTATTGGCAAAAATAATCTTCCTGACTAAACATGAATCATGACATAAGAGGAAGATAGTAGGTGCCTACTATCTAAAAGCCACCAGTACTCAAGTACAGACTACGATCCCGTAAGATTTTGACTGAGTGAAAATGCTAAGGGAAATGTTCTGAAGGGTGGGCATTCTCACCGTGGGTTGGATGGAAATCTTCCCTCCTGTCCATCCCTCTGCCCTCAAGCTCTGCTGCCATTCTTCTTACAGTCAGATAGCCAGTATCCACACTGAACAGTCAGTCTGGGTCACGCTCCTCAAACACGGTTTTCTTCTCTTCTTTGAGTTCCTTTGCATACTCTCTGAAGCTATCCCACTAAGAAATAATGGAAAGAAGGAAACAAGAGACATAGGAGAGCCACACAGTATTATTGTTTGCTGTCCTTTCTATGTAAGTGTCTTAAAAATTTTGGGTGTCATGTATAGCCACCAGTGCAAGATAAGAAACCAGTCAGGTATTTAAAGTATATGGAAGTGCAAGAAAAGACATGAATTTGTCAAACTATCTGGGATTTTTTTTTTTAATCTCCTTCTCAATACCATCAGCCATATTGTCCACACTGAGCAGATGTCTTCTCTTCTAGAGAAGATGTTCTCAATGTGAAATGAGTTTATTGACACCTAATGTGTGCTATAGATCTATTTTACAGCAGTTTTATTCCCATTAATAACTGGAAAAACTCAGATCTTCAGTGAGCTTTTTGTTTTGTTTTTGTTTTGTTTGATTTTTGACTAAATATCACTTACTTTTTTGTGTTGACCCTGAAAACTGAGCTCAAGGCAGTTTGTCCCTAAAGATTATTTGCCATATTCCCTTGTACTGCAGCATTTTCATAGACACTCTGACTCAGCCCTCAGCCCTGTTGGATTTTTCTTTGTTGTTTTTGTTTGTTTTGATTTCTGTGACACCTCAGTGAGAGGTAAATTGGCTTGGAATTGTTATCCACTCTGGAGTTCTGAAATACAAACAAAGGAAGATAAAAAGTCTTCAGTTTTGTTTTGTTTTGTTTTGTTTTGTTTTTTGGGGGGGGGGGGGTAGGGGTTAAGTCTGGACGGAAGAAGTGGTGGAGTACCGGTGTCTCAGAGGGCTTCTGTGTTGCTTTCCAGTGCACAGAATGTATGCCTGTTAGAAGATGTCCTAACTTAGTCATTTTTTCACTAATCCTAAGAAGCCATACTATGGTCTTGCCACTATGAACTCAGGAGACGAAAATGATCCCGTGCTCTCTCTGGATGGTGTCTTGAGTCACAGGGTATATGACCAATAGGAAGCAGCTTCATCTGACCCTTGGGACTTCATATGACTGTAACTTTAAAAGTTTTAGTAGCAAAAAGAATCTTTGGTTAATATACAAATGGAGAGCTTGATATCTTTTAATACTTATAGCAATAAAACATGGACTTAAAATAAGGTCATGTATATTGCAGCTCCCAGGATTCACATTCTTGTGTAGTCAGGTTCATTTTACAAAATTGAAATATTATTAAGTAACTATTTTTGTCGAGCAGTATGCTGAAGAGGTTCCCATAGATTACTATATTTTACAGTCTCAGCAGTCCTGTAGCTGGCTTTTTTAGAAAGCATTGGTGCCATTCATCACAGCAGAATAGTGTGGTTGCTATTATAGACAGTGATTTCTTTCTGTCAAGATAGGTTTAAACTATTACACTTATGACTGTTGTTGTCCTTCTTTCTGCGAGAGGATAAATGCTATTTAGAAGAAGTTCTATTAGGTGGACAGAATTCTATTTTCTAAACTGACTTGATGGACGAAGTTTAAAGCAGGAGGCCCTCACAGTGAGACAGTCCTACAGCCCAGGAGCTAGTGCTGCCAGTGTTCCTGCATCTGAAGGGTGAATCTAAATTCAAATGCAAATTTCCACTAGTCAGAACTCAGAGCTAATATCAGTGTTGATCATAGGGAGAAAGATGTTTCTAATTAGCCAACTTTAAAGCCCCCATCTTAATCACTTAGAGCATTCTTGTGCACATCTGTGCTGCAGGAGTAACTGGATCACCTCCATGGTGTGTGTCTGCGTGTGCGTGTGTGTTTAAAGCCATGCTATAACTCCATCCAAATGCACTGCTTTAAAGCTTAGAAGCAAATGTGTACTTAGTGATGTAGTTTAAAAACTGAAACCCGCTCCTACCTTATGTGTTCCTCTTGTAAACCAGCCTTGTTTGTAGAGGACGGCCGTTGAAAATGCTATGACACACAGTCCCCGAGCTTCTTCCCCCAGACCTCTATCTAATAAATGAGCACCAGAGGCAGGGCCTCTCATGTGGTTTTGCTTCATCGACAATGACATCAGTATCTTTCCATTCCCTTTTTAAAGTAAAATTGTGCCCAAAATGAATAGCGGTGCCGGTAGAGGAAACTGAGTCCTAGGAGCGACTTTTCATTAGGGTAAATGAGGTGATAAAATAAACAGCTGGAACCTGACATGACGCCATGGCACAAAACTGCAAAACAGAATCCTGATTGTTCTTTTGGATTTGTTCTAAGGCTTTTCTGTCTTTTGCGTGCCCTGTGTGTACACGGGCTGATCAGTACAAATACAATTCATCCTCAGGTATTTATTTCTATCAATTAATGACCAGATGGCTCTCGCCTATGTTAGAATAGAACATCTCTGCTTATCCTGTGGCTCTGAGTGACATTACATATAAGAAGCCAAGCCCAGTAAACACCTATAACTGAAGGAGCATGCGACTGGATACCTCCCTATCCAGTGAAGTCGGCAGCCACTCATAGATGCTTTCCTCCTTATATTTTAATTGAAAAAACTTGTGTATTTTTCCATTATAAGGAATACGTTCTCACTGCAGTAAATTATGACAGAATAAAGGAAGGAAGCCTTATTTAACCTTCCCAGATCTGATAAAGGTACTGGTATTAGCATCCCTTAGAGATGAGGAAATGGGAAGTCTAAACTGTTCACTCAGCTACTCAGACATAGAGTGGAGCACTAGCCTGTCCAGAGCCCTGCTGCTGTGTCTAGATTCCCCTTACACTTTTTGCAGATTTTGTTTCAGTTCTCTTTGTGACACTACTGGTGTATTATTTTTGTTTTGATACACATGACTGGCACCTTTACCTTATCTGAAAAAGTGTTTCTCTGTCTGGATTATAATGCTGAAGAGACAGAAGCGGAATAACAGAAAATTTAAGTCAGAAAGCCATGGAAACTATGCATGTTGCCAACAATAAGGGAAAGAAGCGCTGAGAGTGTAGTTGAAGGCAGAGATAGAAGTAGAAAGATAGTTGTTCCCCAGTTAGAGCTGGTAGAACCCTTCCGTTTAGACATCAGTCACACACTCTCTATCATGCCCCCTGTCTCTCTAGCTTCAGCAGGAAAAAGGAGGGAACAAGGGACTTCATAGTCAATAACCTGTGCTTTCTGAGGGTCCCTCTTGGGTGTCAAATGCCTTCTGTTGGACAATAGCAAAGTACTACTTTTGTGAGCACAAAGTTCAGTTCTTCTGTGTCTGCCCTGTAACTTACCAGACAGAGAGGGGAGAGAGAGACTGATGAAGACTGACTTTTTTTGGACAAAACCCTAAGTGATCTGTAATCATATAAATGTTTCAGGTATATGGATCTATATCTTACTCTAAAGGCAGTATTCTTGAACACTGTTCTTTCAGTTAATCAACCCTGATGCTCTTCAAACAAGTCTATAGGAGAAAAGGACAAAGGGGGAAAAATCATCTTTTGCCTTCCACATAGTATAAATAGGAGGCTTCGTGGCTGATCTATTTGTCCTGGTTTTAGCAAACATCTATTGACGCACTCTTTATAATGCTGATCTCACAATAACCACTCCAAGCTACTAAGAGTTCCCCTGTACACTGATGCTGATGTAGAAGCATCCAGACTGTTAACTTTGGGCAATGTGGCAGTCATCCTGCTGGGGAAATCAACGCCAGGCTGCTTGCATGGTCAGGATTCATGGGGGAGATCTCCTGCAAATGTCCTTCTCTCCAGTCTTCACCCCTTTCTCATTTGGGCTGGTACAGAGTGATGGGGCCAGTATGTTCACCATCAGCAAGTCTCGAAGAACTGTGCCTAGCACCTCGCCCGACCCTTGTAGGTATAATCTTCGGCACTAGGACTCAAGCTACAATGCTTAGATGATGGGAAAAGTTCTCAATAAGTTACTTTTGTACTGTAAATGTGAACTTATGCATGTTTTCTGATCTCTGTAGTGCCTTTTTCAATTGTGGACTTAGCCATCAATAAATGGATATTCATTTCTTCTAGAGGTATAACCCTATTTCAGTACAAAATGTCAGAAGAGTGCTCTCTGTTACAAAGCTTTTTCCATGTCACGGTGGGCAGTCCTTCAAAGTATTTTGTTGATCTTAATGACAACAAATTCAATATATCTGATAATACTGCATAGCAAGTCTTCATTCTCTTTATTCTTGGCATGGCAGTCACTCTTTAATGAATCTGTATTTTGTATATCATTTACATTGCATATCAGGGATGAAGAACTGAGCTTGCATAATAGCTGTGCTATTTGTACTTTTATATGCCTCTATCAAGACATTACCCTTGAACCAGCTTCACCTCTTTCTACTTCAATACAAACCACCTGAATCAAGTGTCACTACACTTCCCACACTGCACAGCAGGATAAAGAAGCGGTCAGGACAGAGCCGAGTATACAGGGTGTGTGCGTAGCCTTTCTAACTCATTCACTCCACAGCTGTCCCTGAGCATCTACCGTGGCCAGAGCCCTGAGAGGTAACACACTTGATTTCCCTCATGTATTTACTACTGAGAAGGAAAAAAGAAAAGAAAAGGAAAAAAAAGACGAGATTTGTTTTAATTTGAGTTCTATAAAATTAAAAAGTTATTTATGGCTGACAAAGATATTGTCACAGTCCTTTGGTATCTTGCTGGCTTGTTGCCTATAGCTCTCTGTTGGAATACATCTCCACGTGGATCGCTTTTAAATGGCTTTCGGCAGTTTACTGCAGGGCCATCTGGCCACTCGCTGTCTGTACTCCCAAACTAACTTTCAGTTCTAAAATAATATGGCTTTTGACACTCTTAGGACTCAGTTATGTCCTACTATACATGATTGAAGTATCAACTGTATATAAATGAGACATTGCCAATTCAGGTGATACTGTGCTTTAACACAGTTCATAAAACACAAGCGTTCAGTATAGCTAAATTATGAAATGATTACTTAAGTTTGTATGAGAATTCCTTGAGTTGCTATATTCCATTTAGTGACTTTTTCTAATATGTACTAAAGACAAAACATTTCAATTTATACTTAAATACTGAAGTATTTAAAGATGCATTTATACATTTCTGTGCCTGTGATACAGTATAATAATTAAGGAAAACAGTGAATGAATCTAAGTCTCTCATGAGGATATTTGCTGAATTTATAAACTCACTCTTCAAAGTCATGATATTTCAAATTAAGGAGTAAAATTTCTTCTGCAAGTTATGTTGAACTTCAGCATAATTTTCACTCCTTGAAGAAGATGTGCATTGCATGAACTGTAAGCAGTCAGCACTTTATTTATTTTAAAAGGTTGGGATAGCACGATGATTCTGTGGGCAAAGGCTCACCCCTTTACACCCACATGGTGGAAGAAGAGGATTGATTCCACAGGGTAGTCTTCTGACTTTCATGTCCATACCCTGACAGCCAACTCTCCGTTTTACCACTACACACAATAATAAAATAATAATAATAATAACACCACTATACACAATAATAAAATAATAATAATAACAACAACAACAAAAACAATATAAATCAGTAGTATAAGGTTGAAAAGTCAGGCGCATAATGCTGAAATGTCTGGTTTTCCTTCCGTTTTTTTTGCTTTGTTTTGTTTTGTTTTGTTTTGTTTTGTTTTTGTCTTTTGTGGAAGATAGTTTTTCCCCAATACAGCATATCATGACTATGGCTTCCTTCCCTCACTGCTCCCTGTTCCTCCCTGTCGTCGCCCCCCCCCCATCTATATTCACCACTTTTCTGTCTCCCATTAGAAGACAAGAGGCATCTTTGGGATAATACGGAAATATAATGTAGTAATATAAGCAAAGACAAGCACATCAGAATAGGACAAAACAAATAAGAAGGAGAAGAGCCCATGAAAAGGCACAAGAAACAGATACTGATGCAGAAACCCTCTCATTTGCACACTAAGGAATACCATAAAAACACTAAACTAGAAGCCATAAAATATCATTTACACTAAAGACCTGAATTGAGGGCAGGAGGTTAAAAAAAAAAGGATATTTAGAAAGAGAAAGAAAGAAAGAGAGAGGGGGGGGAGGGAGAGGGAGAGGAAGGAAGGAAGGAAGGAAGGAAGGAAGGAAGGAAGGAAGGAAGGAAGGAAGGAAGGGCGAGCCCTTATATGACATTATGGAACAAAACCTTCCAAAGGTGACATTGAATTTGTTTTCTGTTGGTCGTCTACAGCCTGGAGGTGCAGTCTACCATTAAGAGTAGTTTGTTTCCCCAGTGAGACTCCCTTTTTCATTTGTAACTACTTATCAATTGGAGTTAGTGCTGGATTAGGGATGGAGACTTGTATCCACTTCCAACTTTAGTGCCCCATCTAGTGCAGACATGTGCAGATACTGTGTATGCTGCAACAGTCTCTGAGAGTTCATATGTCCTGTTGTATTTAGAAGGCCTTGCTGTCCTCTATCTCCTCCTCCCAGGGGTTCCCTGAGCCCTGAGGGGAGGGATTTGATGAGCACATCCTACTTTATGCTGAGTTTTCCATTGTCTCTCTCTGTGTGTGTGTGTGTGTGTGTGTGTGTGTGTGTGTGTACGCATGCATGCACCATATCTGGCTGTGATTGGTTCTCTGTATTATTGTTCATATGTACTGCAAGAGGAAGCATCTCTGAGGATGGCAGAGTAAGACACTCATCTATGAGTATAACAGAATGGCATTAGGAGGTATTTTATTGTTGCCTTCCTCTAATAGAAGAGTGGTATCTGGTTTTACCCTCAGTCCCTGAACTCTAACCTGTGGTTCTTGGTCACCAAAGCAGTGTCAGGTATGGGTTCCATCTTGTGGAGTGGGCCTTACATCAGATCAGATATTGGCTTCTTACCCCACAAACATTGTGCCATCTTTGCACTGGTTTATCTTATAGGCGATACACTGTTGTAATCTTGTTATTCTAAGAGCAAATATTTGCATGTGGGTGGGCCCTCTGTCAAACATGCTGGATGTACAAAATATGAACATCTTAGAACTGCAAATGCTGGTGTGTATTTGTTCAGAGGGTCGAGCTTGGAGTCAGTTCTCTTTGCTTGCTCTCCTTTTGTGTGTCTTCAGTTGTTCCCAGGCAGTGTGAGAAGTGCCTCAGGATTAATTCACATGTTCTTCATGGAAGAAGAGATTGAAAGTGGAAAAGAGATATTTAGATTCAGAAATAGAATAATCCAACACAAGTCAAATATGAGATCAAGAAAGAGTAAATAGAAATTTTAGCATTTAAATCATTGCAGGAAATGTCCAAAAATTACTAAAATGGATAAATCTCAAAATAACACATATATTTAAATTACAGGGTCAGAAAGAACAAGAGACATTTCAGAATAGATTCTAATATTCTTACTTCCGGCCCTCATAGCTTGGGCTCCTGAGCTCCTCAGCACTGGGAACATTGTTCATTCTTTACAGTTTGAAAGTTTCGTTTTTTTAAAAAAATATGCATTATATCACAATTTTTCACCATTGGAATGTCTCTTTAGCTCCTTATGTATTGCTCCTGGGTGGTTTGGTTTTCTGTGTTTTGTTCTATTAGTCCAGCCTGGCCCCTAGTTCAGCCTGTGAAATGTTCGGAATACAGGTATGCATTGCACCTCACTAGAAAGGTACAGGAAGACCCCCAAGTACTTTGAAATTTCTGAGTGATTATACTTGGATTGAATTTTCTTTTTCTTTCTTTACTTGGGTTCTCCATTTCATCAGTACAGAATTCTTTGTCATAGCTGTTCTTCATTGCCCGCGCAATGTTTTTCTCATTCAGTTCCTTCAACTCTGTTTTTTTCTTAGTTAATATTTTTATTGCTTCAATTTCTCATATACACGTAGTGTGTGTCTGTGTGTTTGCCTGTGTATGTATTTGTGGGTGAGTAGTTTCCATTGCTTTGCCTGTTTGTGGCTACCTCATATCCATATAGAGATCAAAAGTCCTCAATTGTTCTTCCTTCTTACTCGTTGCAAGAGGGTCTTGTGGTCAAACTCCGAGCTCAAGGATGTGGTTAGCCTTGCTGCACAGTCTGCTCTGGGTACCCTTTCTCTATCTTAGTTGGCTAGAGTTACAGATGGGCTGGCAAGTCCAATCAGTACTTACATGGCTTTCTTGGGACCCAAACTTCTCTCCTGCCATTTGCTTAGCCAGCACTTTAGCCACTGAACTACCTCACTATCCTCTATAATATTTCTTAGGTATTAGCTTTGTTTTGTTTTTAGATATCCTTTCTTTCCTATTAGATTTTGGTTTTCCTCCCACGTCTGCAAAATGCTAATATTGTGAAACTTACTATAGAATTCCCTGTTTCCTTCTGTTTCCTACATTGTATATTAATCTTTTTTTCTTTGTTCAGTTTATTATTCCTGGTAAAATGTCTCCTCATGGACTGCAGAGATGTTTTCCTGGTTAGGAGCACATCTTGTTCTTCCAGAGACCAGACTCAGGTCCCTGTGTGCTTCTCAAGCAGCTCTCAGCTCCCTCCAGCCCCGAGGGATCTGAAACACTCTTCTGACATGGGCAACCATTCTCCCAAATGCACATGTGTACACAGAAAAGGGAATCTTGTTTGAAGAATGATTTCCTAATGTCATTTAGAGCCATTCGATTTTAGAACAAGACCTCAGCAGGCCATTAGTTCTTTGGAGCCAGAATTTGTTCACTGGTGACCATTCTCTTCAGTGAAACAGATCAACTTGTTTTGTGATTCACCACTCCCAGTTTCTCTAGGTCACTCCAGTTAGTTTCCAGAGAAAAACTTGGACAGTCTCCTGGAAGCACATCTCACACTGTCCAGGAATAAAATGGGGAAGGCTTACTAGAAAGCCACAGGTGAACCGGCTTGTTTTCCTTTTCCTTAGCTCACCCTTGCCACAGTCCTTGCCTGGTCTCTGCTCCAGTCCCTCTACTTAGAGATCCTTTCTGCCCTTGATGTGGAAGCTGACCGAGGTCAGTAGTGGATGGGAGAGTCTGGGAGAGGCCATCAGAACCTTCAGCATCTCCTTCCACAGAGTTATGTCTAGTGTGCTTCTGTCCTGCTCTGCCACTCCACCTCCATGGACCCCTAGAGTAGACAGTGCTTGATCCTCTCAGAGCCTCTGCAGCACCATGAACAGCTTTTTGGATAACACTGCACCCATGCCTACTCATTGTGTTGAGTGGCGTGTTCTGTCTCTTCTCTGTTCCGGAAGCATATCTCCATTTGCAGTCTAGCTTCGGAACTTCCATGGGCATGTTGTTCTATCGGCATCTCCCCCCTTTCCCACTTTGTAATAAGAGTCTCTTCCTTCACCCACTATTTTGGGGGGGGATTCAGACAACAGAGGGAGGCTATATGTTATTGTTACTTCTGCCGCATTTATACTAAACTGATCTTCACATCACTGCCAGAGTGTTTATACAGATCCTACTGTCCCAAAACTCCCCAAAGAGCTTTTAGCGCCTTCACTTGGATTATTAAGGACCAAGCCTCCTCTTGTGATCGGGCCCCATCTTCCACCGTTACTGCCTGTCCCCCATCCAGTTAGTGCTCCTGCTGGTTTTACTCTTCCTTTCTGGGTCATTATGTCACGTGGTAGGCCACTCGCATATGTGTCTGTGCTTTTCCTTGGCTAGAGTTCTGTTAGATAACTTGGCTTACTACAATCAAATACCTGAGGTAGCCAGCATATGCAAAGGAAAGGTTTATGTTGCTTTCAGTTTAGGAAGTTCAAAGTGCAAGATCAGAAACCTCCACTGGATTGGCTTTTGCTCCTTATGGCAGATGGTGTCACATATGGTGGGAATATGTGAAAAAGTAGTCTTCTCTTGAACCAGATCAGAGAGAGGGACAGCCTTCTAGATTAGTAATTCTTTGCCACAGTTACCAAAGAATCTCATAAAAACTACTTTCCTTGGCAGGTCCCAGATTACCTGAAGCCCTTCCCCCTAATACCATCCCTTAAAACCAGAGTCTCCAAGCTCCACCTCCCACTAGCATCACCCTTTAAACCAAACAAAACCCAAACCATAGCAACAGGCCACCCTGTTGTACCTGGCAAACTTCTGACCTTGATGAGAGCAGAGCTGTTCATCCTCTTGTGCAGTGCTGGAGCCAGGCCCTCTGCAGATGTGGCTTCTGCTGCAGCTCCACCCCATCCTTCTCCACGGGCGTAGCTCTCAAGCTGACTGCCACGTGGGCAGCTGGCCATTTGGCCCGCCATCTAGCACTCATAATTTTGGTTGAATGGTGGATGGGTTTTTTTCTCTAAATCTTTTTTTACTCCCTGTTTCTGCTGGTTTTTCGGACCATTCTTGACCTTGATTATATTGTACAAATGGCGTACAATCCCTGCACAGCGGATGTTTCTAATCAACTATCTTTTTGCATATTTACTTTGCATACTTTTATTTCAAACGTAAAATTAACAACACTGTCCTATAATATTAGTTCTGAATAAGGCTGGTTTCTGTAGCTTATATATACGCTGTAGTAAAATCAGAATGTGAGAAACCAGTACCTAGCATTATAACATTCAATAAAAGAGAGAGACAGGGGTGAAATGTTGGTGTTATGTTCATGCCTGAGATGGAAAGTGGTACTTTACATTTCTGATTTTGTTTTTCTAGTTCTATGGAGTTTAACGGGAAAAGAGGTAGTGGAAGAAAAGTGGAAAGAAAGTGGAAAGCAGAAAAGAATGATATATGAAAGAATACTATATGAAAGAGACATGGAGAAATATGGTTGTAACTCATTTACAAATGAAGATCGCATATTTAACTGCTTGTCTTAAATGGGTGGCTAAAGTATAACATGAAAGAAATTTTACAGAAAGCATAAATGTATCCCTGTGCAGGAGTGCTCAGAATGTTCAGAGCCCCTCTAGTAACAAGGAAATACTATCATGAGCTTCTCACTGTTGGCATCAGTTTTTATAGTGAAAGTTGACTGAGTTCTTGGCATGCGCTAACCAGCATGAAAGCACAATTCTACAACATCATGTTATCATTTCCCTACTACAAACAAGTTAATTGGTACCCAATGAAAAGACTTCTCAAGACAGCCTAAATGTAGCACAGCCCTGAATTTGAAACCAGATAATGTGCCTAGAGCCCTGTGCTATTCTTCATACTGCTTCACTGATTATCAATAAGGAAAACCTTGATGGGAAGTTTGAACTGTACTTCTTTGAAATGTCTACAGCTTGCCTCATTCTCAGGGGTAGGTCAGAAGAGCAAACACATTTCTAAGATACTTTCTTTTAACTGCCCATATTCTCTCAGCTCTGACTTTTAGCTTACTTTGATAGTGATCTCTTATTGTCACTGTCAGCCTAGATATAGCACCTCCCACTCTGTTATTTTTCTGGATTCCTTTTCAGGAAGTTTCACCCATCATAGCATTGTACCTGTTTTTTTTTCCCACCACACTATCTAATAAAACTCATTGCATACCACTAATTTACATGCCAAATGGACAAGGAGAACCCCAAATAACTATAATCAATGAAGGAAAGCTGGGAGCAGGAGAGGTGGTCTTCCCCAGGGAAGAGCACTATTGATTATCCAGAGGCAAACAGAAATGCCTGAAAACATAGATAAAGTAACATTTTATGAACTAAACATGCTGTGTTTATAAATATGTATGTCTTAGTCATTATTCAGTTGCTCTGAGGAGACACCTTGACTGCTGCAGCTCCTAGAAAATAAAGCATTAACTGGGGACTTGCTTCTAGTTTGAGAGGCTTACAGTTTTTACCATCATGACAGGGATCATGGCGGCACACAGGCAAACACATCACTAGGAGTAAAGAACTAATCCTAATCTAAGGGCAGAAGGCACAGAGAGAAAGAGACTATACCTGGCATGGGCTTCAGAAACCTCAGAGACATCTCAGTGACACCCATCCTCCAACAAGGTCCTTTTCAAATGGTGTCACTCCCTAGTGTCTAAGTATTTAAATATATCAGCCAATGGGAGCCATTTTTATTCAAAGCATCACAGTTTGAATAAACTGCGTGCGCGCACACACACACACACACACACAGATACATAGGCAATAACAATTATTTAAAAAGAAGCCATAAGTTTAAGGAGAATGGAGAAGGGGCATGGAGAAGGGTTTGGAGGAAGGAAAAGGAAGAGAAAAATCCTGACACTCCAAAGGAAGCGGTCCAATTGGAAACCCTGCCTAAATTTGTTTAGAAAGAGGGAAGTGATTCTCTCTTTAACTCTAGTACATTTTTCCCACCATTTTTTAAACCTCTAAGTAATGTCTCCTCCCAAGAGGGAGAAAAAAAAAATCCTGGACTAAAGTACACAAGTGAAGGCCACTTCCAGACCTCCTTCCAAGTGTCCATGTTTTATTAATTTTTAATGAGACATGGGATTCCAGGAGTAGGGAGAATAATTACTTGCTGAAAAGTAAATACTTACAAAGCAAGTCAGTCATATGAATGTAAAAGAGCCCATTGCTCTAGTTTGGAAGAAACTACTTCAAATGCACATTGGAGAATGTTTTTGTGCTTTGTGCTACATTAGTGATTTCTGCATTGCTGTGGCCAAACATGCCACAGAGACAACTTTAAAAAAGAGAGAGAGAGAATTATTTTGGCTTATGGAGATTTTAAACCACTGTGGCAGAGTTCACTGGAGCAAGAGCCAGTAGTAGAATGCTTCAATCCAAGGTGGATCAGTGATAGCAGCTATTCCATTGCATGGACTAGGAAACAGAAGAGACCAGATCTCTATGTGTGGTGGGTATAACACCACAGACTTATCCAGGTACTTCCATCTGCTAGCCTTCTAAACGTTCCACAGTCTGCAATCTTGCTCTACACTGGGGAACAAGCATTCAGAACATGAACACACTAGAGGGGACATTTCACATTTAGACCATAGTACTTAGCCATCATTAAGCAAGATGGATAAGTAGAAGTTCTGAGCTATGAAAAGAGTCGATGAGTAAATTATGCAGTTTGTGAATTGTTGATTGATGGTTTCAGAATAGTTTTAAAATGTGGTGGTGGGCTACAGATATAATTCAGTGGTTGAGCATTTGTCGAGTACAGACAAAGTCCTGGAATTAATCCCTACCACTGGGGGGAAAAAAAAAGACAAAGGACAACAAAGATGATGATATTGGTAACCCCTTGCACATAGAAGCTTAACTATTTGTTGAATAAATCTCTTTGATTATTAAATGCAGTGACTTATTTACCAATTGATTAAGGAATTCAGCTATACCCAAGATGACCTTAAGAATAATCCCAGCAGCAGGGCGTGGTGGCACACGCCTCTAATCCCAGCACTCGGGAGGCAGAGGCAGGAAGATTTCTGAGTTCGAGGCCAGCCTGGTCTACAAAGTGAGTTCCAGGACAGCCAGGGCTGCACAGAGAAACCCTGTCTTGAAAAACCAAAAAAAAAAAAAAAAAAAAAAAAAGAAAAAAAAAAGGAATAATCCCAGCATTAGATAAGGTGTCAAAGAGCAAAAGAGCAAAGTGACCAGAAGACTGCACAAAGGCCCATAGTGCCGGTAGGAAACTAGGGGAAAAGAAGGAAAAAGAAGTATGACTTAAGAAAGTCTGCTTCCACTGAGAGAGGGAATTCTATCGTGGGAAGTTTACCTAGGGATTTTCCTAACTATTGAATTACTAGAGGAAACCTTGTATAAGCTAGAATTTAGTTACCTTAGAGAGCTTCTTTGTCAGGGCAGTAGAAATAAGTCATTCATGTTGGCAAAGATGCAAGGTAGATTTCATATTGTCAGACATTCATAAGGACTTTGAATTTCTGTGTGAAGACTATATCCTAAAGGAGTTTTATAAAATTGGGTAAGTGAATTGCTCATACAAGTAGGCAGTTAAATTAGCAAAGTATATAATCTAAAACACTTTGAAACTAAGAGAGAATGGGAATTCGAGACATAACCATTTAAGATAAATAATACTAGTCATATATATATACACTGCTCTAAGAGAGTCCATATAAACAAATGGTGAAAGAAAAGTTACCCCCAAAGTGGAGATTTGTAGAAATTACTCTTACAAATCATGGTGGAAAATAAAAACAAGTAGGAATAGGCTCGTAGGAACAAAACCATTGTTTCCTTAGGACAGCCTTATATCGGAGCCACTTAAAGGGAAGGAATCAGGAAACCAGCCTTCACAGTAGGAGAGGAGTCTCTTTCTCTGTCTTTACTAAGTTTGTCTCATCTCTAGCACCAGACACAGCTAATAAGGCCTGTCTGGTGGTCACAAATCTTATTTCAGTTTCAACATGCATTTCTTGGGCCTATGAATAGTTAGATGATATCTTCTTGTTAATTTTAACTGAAACTAATTTTTATGGATGATTATTTTTTATCACAAATCTGTCCTGTCCAAGGAAGATACTCTCTCTCAAGATTGCTGTCAGTATTTCATGTCACCTTTGAATGCTTACACCACAGAAGACAAATGTTGACTCTGATACCAAATTCTATCTATTAAAACAAACAAACAAACAAAAAGAAAGAAAGAAAAAGCAGTCTCAGCCATTGTAGTGCTATTTGGTGTCTCATTCTTCAAAGCACTTGTGCTGGGTGTGTGAGATTATGACTGGCTCATCTGTGACTAGACTCTGTTCAAACAACTTTCATGGACATGTGCCACCTATTTTACTAATATTTGCCCTTAGTCATCACCAGTGAAATAGAGCATGCCTCTATACCACAGCCAACCAATCAACCAAGAATAGGACTCTCTCCTTAATGCTGTGGCTTATAAACATACAGTTATAATTAGCATGCATTTCTTTTTGCTTGTGATTCTTCTATTTAGTAAAGATAGCATTGCAGGAGGTAAAGAGAGAATGTGTATACAATCAAATTCTGTGTCAAGAGGTTTGCTTTTATACTTTATAGATACATTAGAAAGTATATAAATCTGCTTACCATATAATTGATGTATTGGAGACATGTGGGTGAGCATGATCTTTTAATTATCTTTGCTATTTGCTTATGTGAGTAAATTCTAAAAATGTTAATTTGTAATTAATTTCTAACACATTGTTGGGCAACAGTGAATAGGGTTTTGGTTTTATTTTGTTGTTGTTGTTGTTTTTGTTGTTGTTGTTTGGTTTGGTTTAGTCTTTTGTAAATTACCCAAAGGCTTAGATTACTGTATGGTCTGTTTGTGTCTTACTGGTTAGTTTTAGAAGTTACTTATTTCTTATTCCTCTTTACTTTCTCCCTAAGTTGGTTTCAATTCAAGAATCCACAGAAACCACTTACGTGACCGTGCTTGATTTTTATGTCATCTGTATTTTCTGAACCATGTCTTCTTCTGTCACCTTTGCATGAGTCTTATGCTTTCTTTCATATTCCCTACTAATATTGTCTACTAACACAGACCCATGTAGAGTTTCTCCTTTGAAGTCATCATTTTCCCAAGGGCATGCCTCTTCACATCCCTCCCACCATCACTAGTATAGAACAGTTATCACCCATCTGCCTGCCCCATGCTTTTCACCCATGGTTCTTCAGGCCTCAAGTAGCATTTCTTAGAGTTTCCCGGGTCAACTATCAGTTCTGAAGATGCCATATTAGGGAGGTTTCTTGTTACATAGGGTGCTAAGTTTGGGAGAGTTTTTATTTATTATGATATGAGAGGTACTCAAATGAGAGGATAAATAGACATTTGTATAGTATTTGGTATTGTGCAACTGTAAAAGCCCTTCACTGGATGAATGTTGTGTAACCCTCATTTCCTAAACTTGTTTTCTTAAGAAACATTTTTGGAGCCGGGTGTGGCGGCGCATGCCTTTTATCCCAGCACTTGGGAGGCAGAGGCAGGCGGATTTCTGAGTTCGAGGCCAGCCTGGTCTACAGAGTGAGTTCCAGGACAGCCAGGGCTATACAGAGAAATCCTGTCTCGAAAAACTAAAAACCAAAAACTGAAAAAAAGAAAAGAAAACATGAAAGGAAAGGAAAGGAAAGGAAAGGAAAGGAAAGGAAAGGAAAGGAAAGGAAAGGAAAGGAAAGGAAAGGAAAGGAAAGGAAAGGAAAGGAAAGGAAGGGAAAGGAAAGGAAGGGAAAGGAAGGGAAAGGAAGGGAAAGGAGGGGAAAGGAGAGGAAAAGAAAAGAAAAGAGAAGAGAAAAAAGAAAGGAAAGGAAAGGAAAGGAAAGGAAAGGAAAGGAAAGGAAAGGAAAGGAAAGGAAAGGAAAGGAAAGGAAAGGAAAGGAAAGGAACATTTCTGGATGTCTCACAGATTTGATGTTGCATAAAACAAATTCTGTGAAGGCTCCAGACTTAAGTGCAAAGTGGTGAGCTATACTGGTCCTTCCATCCCATCCCTGAGATGGAGCTAGACATCTCTCCTTTGGACCCCACAGAGCCGGCACTGTGCAGCACATTTCCATTTCTCTTCTCTGACTCAGACGTGTGGACGGTGATCATTTGCACTGCCCTCTCCTCCTCACTCACCTAACATTTGCATCATTTTTGAAATTGCCTATTGCCTTCCCAGTCTCTTTGATGAAGCAAGACTATAGATCATCTTTGTTTTGGACTACAATTCATAGAAATGGGCTTACTTGTTTGTCTATAAAACTATAGGTGGAAATTACTGTGTATTTTTATTACAATCTCTGAGTAGTGCATTGCCCATGAATACAGTTCAGCCGAAACATTCCCTTAGGCATTTTATGTACCATGTGCACGTGGCTGCCTTTCCTTGCTCTAAAGTGTGCCCTCCTTCCTCTTGAGTACCTCTCTGGTCAGCTCCATCGTCTCTGTACTTTAGTGGAAATTACCTGAGATGGTGAAGAGGGTTCCTTTCACTTAGTATCCTTCTCATCATCAGTTAAATGTATTTAGAATCTGTTGGTTCTCCTGATTGACTTAAGGTTCAGCTCTAGGCTTCTATGTGTGGATTTGCAAAGAGGATGGGGAAAGGGATATAAATTTGGACCTAGGAAACTCTTGCCTAAGCTTGTCTTTACACTCTGCCTGGCATGGTACTGGGGTTTTGTGACAATGTCTTTGGAGACCCTAGGACAGAGATGGGAAAGATTAGGTTCTGAAAAGAGGAACTGCAAGAAGGAATGTATTGGCCACGAGTTGGGAAGAAAGTTAGAAGGGAGAGTCCTCTGGCAAGTAACAGATTGGAAGTGTGGGACCGGGTGTGCTGAGTCATAATCCTGAGAGCTTCTGGGAGATCCCTGGTCCATTCTCTGAAAGGCAGCTCTGGTTTTCTTTTGTTTTCTTTCTCTCCTTATTTCACAACCTTCTCTCTCTGCCTCATTAGCAGCTCCATGAGAGTTGGAGCTGAGGTAAAGAAGGAAGTGTTGAGACTTGAGCCTGTTTGCAGAGTCTCTGTTGGTTAGTTCCAGGATATGCTGTCCATTTCCATGTTAGCCCATCTCTAAGGGATTTTTTTAAAAAGGATGAGATCGGTTTATTGCAGGTGTCTCTTAACTGCAGATTATAAATAGTGTCTGGTTAAGAATATTCTGGGTGGGTTAATTAGAGTGATGACTATTGTTAAGCAAACTGCTTGTTAGTATTATGCCTGTTTGAACTTAGTATTGATGAGAAGTAATTGACCACAGAACTGCATTCCGAAAGGCAGAAAGGCTGTCGTTTTTAAATTTCTATTATGGCAGTAAATTGTTTACATAAACATGTCTATGAAAATATGAGCTCCAAGGCACAGAGATTCACTTTGTACAGGATGGTGAATAATATTGTTTTATTTTCAGATTAATGCATTCGTCCAGCCTGCCTAAAAGCCAGCTTTGTTGGAATTGAGTAGTTAAGAATGTGTTTTATTTTCAGCTGTCTCTTTTGCTACAGAGTGTATGAGAATAGTGTTTTTAACTTACCCTAACTAAAAGAGGTGCCCTGTTAAATCCAAGTAATTACCTAAATACTTCTTTGGGTGACAATCACTATAATAAAAAGACTGTTAAAGAAAAATGTGAAAAGATGTATAAATAAGAAAAAATTACTATAACCACCTTCTTCTAGGTACTGGATTGTTATCTATGTTATTTATTGGTATTTTGTCCAGCTCAATTATTAAGTTTCTCTAGCTCTAGCATTCCATGGGGAATTTATTCTATGAGCTAATAAATTATACCGTCAGGGAGTTTTTCTTGAAATTCAGCTTAAAATTTCCCATTCTTAATTTCATCTCATTATTCCTAGTTATACCCCCTTGTACCAGGCTAAATAATTATTCTTTCTCCTTAGAGACGCCTATTATGTATCCGTCTAGTTGTCACTTCACCAGGCCATTCATATTTAGCTCCTTTAATCTGTCCTCATAAATCAACTCTTCCATTGCCTTAATCATTATTATTGCTCTTCTAAGAACTATCTAATTTTCAAACATATACAGTTGTCAGGGACCCCAGTGAAATCAGCATTCACTGAGGCTCAGCTTCTCCCAGCCTCTGCCAGAGACTCAGAACCCCATGTGCTGGCTCCTGGGCCAAGTCAGCACTTGCTCATCTGAGCTAGTGATGTTTCCAGTGACGTTTCCTTATATCCATCCTGATTTCAAGAGTGATTCTGTTTTCATGGGTTCATGGGATCGGATTTGTAAGCCCTTGGAGTTACTATCCTCATTTTATCCAGCATCTTCCCATGTCCTTATTTGCTACCACCTATCAAGGCAGTGGCTGTGTTAACAGGGGAGTCTGATCTTCCTGAGAATGCTTTGGTAAGAATGTGGAGTATGATCAGGCCTAGAACCTGCCCATGACAAAATTCCTAGTCAGTTATCAACTCTTATTGTTTACAGCCCTGGAGCCAATCTCCTATCCTTTTTAATTTGCAGTTTCCCTCAAACTCTGGACAGTATAAATAGATTTTAATAGAGAAAGATGGGTCATGATACTCTTTTCTAAAGGTGAAGATATTCTTTCAGTGCCAATCGATTTATTTGTAATTGTGAATCCTTTGTGCACTGTTTGTGATTTTGTTGGAATGGAATCTTTTCTTTTTGCTGGCATTCTTTATCTGCATAAACAAATCGACTGCTGCTTTCCAGATGCGTCTGAGGTGGGAGGCTTCTTCTCTTACTATCTGCCCTTCTCTCCAGGAAGTTAAAGATTTGGCACACACACACACACACACACACACACACACACCTATCCATTGTGGTTCTCTCAGTGAGAACTTAAGATGCCCTTCATATTATGATTTTGTTTAGGAAGAATGTTCATTTGTTCCTTTAAAACTTCAGTACCTGTGACATGGCACTACAATCTGTAAATGCACGGGCATTTTCCCACTTTAAATCAAAGACTGTCTTCTTATTATATTGAGGAATGTAGAGAATTGGTACAATTCTTTGTAGTTTCTCTCTGAGTGCTGTCATCTGTTTAGCACTAGGGAAGGCAGGAGTTCCATGTACTGTTGATACATCTCTAACTGTTTGGACCCAGATTAGATCCGAGGCTTCATAAAGCAAGCCTAGGAGTCCCTGAAGACCCCTTTTAGTTGTAGACTCTCCATGGTGTGCAGTGTGCAGTGGATATACATATACACATACACACACACACACATATATATATAGGCTGTTCAGTTCCCATACGTTCCCTGTGCTTTCTGATGTTGCTTGTCAGGCCTGGCTTGAGGCCTAGTTAACTCTCTCTGCCCTCACTCCTCAGTGCACCTGGCTTTTGTTTGTGTGTGGATACCTTTTACTGTATGTACTTCCTGCCCATCCCTCTATTCCTCAGCCCCAGCCCCCACCAAGGAGGCATGTATGCACACATATGAATGTTTTTTATTTCCATCACAACCTTTATTCACCTTGCTAGAAATAAGGGACCTGAACTAACAGTGTCATGAAGTAAGTCTTCAGATTCCACACATGGTGTCTAAAACAGTTTTGTTTTACTATTTTAGTTTTCTGTTTCCTCTTTCCTTCACCTTTGCAAGAAAGCCATTTATTATCTTTTACAATCTACCGGCTTCCCAGTAAACCCTACCATTCCTCACATATGTTACAATGTTTTACTGTTTCACAAGACTTTCCTGTCCTCAGAATCCTGCTTCTCTCTCAGCAAGTATCCCCAGGGCAATAGCCCGAAGTCCCTGTGCTTTCCTCCCCATCCTCCTGTGAGTCACTCATAAACCCTCATCTTCTCAGAGCTTCTGCCTAGTCCATCAACAGAGGCTCTGTGAGCATATGCAGCCCTCTCCATGGAACAGGCTGAGGTGCTGGGCTGCCCTGCTCCAAGGCCTTCTGAAGGGCCTGTGCTTCTGTTACATATTCTGTGGAAGAAGGCTTTTGATTCATCTCTGTAGTATGGCAACACTCTTTCAAATCACTTCCTCCACCTGTAACTGTAGCTTACTCTGCTTCTAGGAGTTTTCTTCCCCACCTGCCCCCTTAAGTAGATGTATTCTTTATTTATTCACTGACTGCATAGTTTAGGAAAAGGCCTAGGCTCAGGTTGAGCTTACAGAATTCTGAGAGTTCAGACACCTGGCCCAGCCAGCTCCTCCAGACCTGCTTTCTGGACTCTGGGTTGTGTGCTACTCCAAAATAAAGCCCTCTTCCTGTGCATCCTTTTCTACTGCCCTCCTAATACAGAACTTGCCCGCCTTGTAAAATCTTTCCATAAAGCTGTCTTTAAGCTTTAGTGGTCTGCAAGTCAGGGATCCTCATTTATTTCCAGTTTCAGAAGCTATAGTGCCTGTTACAGCATAGAAAGTGTTGCTAACGTAGTCTCGCTGCTCACTCACCTCTTCCCCAATCTCAGCACTCTTGGTTTGCTCGCTATAAATGGATAACTCCTTAAGGTTAGATCATGTAATGGTATAGATGGCTTGTTGATTTTAGGGCATATTAGAATTTTTTTTAAAGACTTTTTAAATTTGGGTTCTTTCAAACCAGTATCCTATTTAGCTGTTTGACAAAGCACTATAGAAAAACATAGATATGAAAATTACAGAGAGTAAAATGTGCTTCAGGAGGCATCAGCCATGTGAACTTAATAGAGAGTGTGTATAGGTTTCCAGGAACACAAAATAGCCCATGAACAGAAATGGCAAGAGTTAACCAAGGAAGATTGTGAATGAATGATGAGAATTGTTTTAGGCCTTGGCATGACTGCAGATACAGAATGGGAATCCAGAAAGAAAAATGGGTGAGAGACGATAAATTACATCATGGTCGTGTGCTTTACAATATCTGCCACACCAGTTTGTAGCCACGAAAACTCTTTAGAGACTATTAAAGAAAGTCGTAACCAACTTTAGACCTTTGAGCTTTCTCTTGGTGACTAATACTTGTTGCGCTTTTCCTGAGAACTTTTGTCATAACATCTTTATTTTTTCTCAGTTTTGTATGGCGTCACTGTGTCCTTATAGGAAGGTAAGGGACTAATTTTACTTTTTTTTTTTTCACTAAAAGCATATTGCATTCCCTTTTTGTAACAGATTCATGCCCAAGCACAAAATAGCCCACTTAAGGAGGATGCTCAGCCTTATTGGAGATGCTGCTGCATCTCAGTCTGTGGCGCCTTGTCCCCAGCCAGGGCAGAGGGTTTCTGAGAAGTCACCGGAGAACTGTGAATCAAAGTCTGATGAACACCCTGACCTTGATGCTGAACAAGAAGCCCTGGACAACCCATCAGTCCATAAATCAGGCTCTCTTCCTGTGAGTAAAGAAAACCTGCCTCTTGATCCCAGCACCCTTCTGTGTGGAGCTGAAGATCCGCAAAGACCGCTGCACATTACATGGCCGCACAGGTGGTAAGTCCAGACACGCCACTTTCTCAGAGCTTTACACAATGTGTTTTCACGATGGACTCTCTAACTTGCTGTCCGTGTAGCTTTAGAAAATGATGGCTTGGATTTCCTTTCATTCACAGATTTCACATAGCAGGATTACTTACTATACCAGTTCAGCACCAGTTCAGGCAGCTTTGCCCATAAGTGTACATTAACTATTGTGTTTTGATTTTATATGTGAATTATAGATAACATTTGTAATGATTTGTTCAACTAGTAGTAGCAGTCAGACACATTTAAAAAAATCAAATGTTATTCAAGAAGTTTCAAGGTAGAAAAATCATATGCCATTATATCCTCCCAGTGCCGGTTAATCCCGAATTACTTCACATACGGACTTCAGTAAACCACATCACTGTTAAAACAATACTTTTCACTCCTTATTCTTGCTTTGACCAGTGTCAACTGGACAGCTTCATTTTATTTGTAGTGTATTGCTGCATGTGAAGCGATCTCCATCCTGCCAAATGCTTTTATATCGTGCTAGTCAAAATTGTCTAGCTGAATGTCTTCTCATCACAGGAAAATCAATGCAGCATATAATCCCACCAAATATAAACTCATAAACCTAGCCCTGGCTTCTATAAATTAGGATTTAAGGAGGTAAAATGTCCTGATAATCTTCTGGTATTAGGCATGAATATTTTAATCTAGTTTTTATTCCTCCCAGTTAGTTTAATCTGCATGTGGCCTGATTAGAGTTGCTTCCCCTACAGATTATGGCCTCTTTATTGGCGCAGTGCTGGGCTGATCATTAGGTCCGATTGAGAGCAACTGTTTGCAGGTGAAGTAATAAGCACACACACCGGCAGGAAAGCGCCTTTGCCCAGGATTTGCCTCCAAGCACATTAAACCTCCTCGAGCTCTCCCAGCTGATCTGCAGCATCTGGTACCTAACGGGATTCTGCCTTTGATTCTCAATGCATGGACCTGAAGTCTAGGGGCTAAGCGTTGCGAGGAGATGCAGTTTGGGGCTTGTTTGTTCACTATCACCCTTCCAGACTCACATTGTCCTCAGACTGTCACAGGGCTCAGTATTCTTTCGTGTGATTTTAAGTAGAGTGGGTCGGGAAGAAATGAGCCTATCTGAAGGTGAAGTACCACCCGCATTGCTGCCTTCTGCAGACCTCTCGTCCATTACCCTTTGCTCCCCTCTACATGGAGACTTATTACAAGAAAGTCAATTCTGAGAATTTTCATAATAATGTTAAATAATTTGGAGACTGTGGGTATAAAACAACAGTATAGAGGCAAGGTTCTCACAACATTGAGAACCATGTTAGTCAACACTTTGCACAAAATTAGACAGAGCTATGTTAATAAAATTAACAATATTAAATTGAA
Organism: Mus musculus; assembly: GCF_000001635.26. NCBI lineage: Eukaryota > Metazoa > Chordata > Mammalia > Rodentia > Muridae > Mus > Mus musculus. The sequence goes on along the minus strand of NC_000068.7, from coordinate 44,633,618 downwards.
TAATTCCCTCTCTTCCTTTGTATATTTTTGCTTTAATTTAATTTAATTGCCTAAAGTTAGTTGCTTAAAGAGATGCAGCATGATGTTTGTGCACATTCTTATTGTTAGAGCTAAATTATTTTTAATTTGGAGAAGAGGGGGAAAAAAGCCGCATCAGCAAGAGTAAATGCCAAAATATAAAAGTAACACATTCATCCTTACGGGTAATATAGTAGAACACTGGAAACTTGGAGGTTGCCAGACACATAGCTAACATTAGGGCTAATTTTGAAAATCTAGCGTGCAGTCAATTTTACTGATGCCTGGGGACATACAAGGTAGAAGCTGACAAGAGAACTAATTTTGTTTGGGTTATTTACTGCTATGCATCATCCACGGGTTCCCGCCTGACACACAGCTATATGAAGGGGATATTATCACACACTAAAAATTTATGTTGACATGCGATATTTGTTCAATATGTCAGCAGTATTACTTTCATAATCAAAAGAGTAAGAAAAAGAAAAAAGAAAAGCACTTTATGCTCATATAGATATATCTTTTTAATAACAGTCTATAAGGTTAATATAGTTTACCTTTGAGAGTATACAATGAAAACAAGCAGGGTTAGGAGGGGAAATGACAGAAAGCATCAACCCGAGCTGTTTGTTTGCCATTACCTACGCGAGCCATGTCAGCTCTCTGGCCCGCGTCTGATAGCTATTTGTTGTACAGAGAGCACAGCATAAAAAAAATATCAAACTCTTAATACTATTGTGTGCCCATAACCATCTGTCACTGCTAGCCTGGAGATGAGAGGGAGATTAGGAGGAATAAACACTGAGCCGCCGAGCATTGGTAAAGCCTTCGGGCAAAAAACTCTTGTGGGGACATCAAAGACATTCTAATTCCGAGGCAGTCAAGGATTACAGTGTGTAACCTGTGCTGACAACAGATAAATGACTGGCAATATTGTGCCAGAGCTGTTGGGTCCTGCATGGAGTACTGATGATGATGATGATGATGTTAGCGTGCAGAATGGACTCTGCTGGGATAATTTTATGATAAAACACTTTTTTCAAATGCCACTGGGTCTAGGCAGACATTTACTAGCTACACGGGTAGCAATCAGTTTCTTCAAAATTTACTGTTCTATGCCCATTAGAGTTCCGGCACAGCAAGACTCTTCAGTGAAAAGCTAAGATGCCTATGTTTTCTTTAGGAGAATATATGCAAATGTTGGGAGCTGAACTCCTAGCCTTTAGTGGTAGGTGCTTTATCATCTGATTTATGTAAATTTGCTCATAAAAATCAGTTTATTTTTAATTGGTGAATATGAATTAGAAAATTAAGACTCTGGTTCAGCATTCTTCCCCAGCTTCAAGCACGCATTCATTTAGACTTCCAATTGTATGGCTGGAAAGCCCATCACTGACCTAGCACTATGAATTGTGTCCTCAGGGAAAGAAAGGTTTCACTGGAAATGAGTGGGGCTGTCTGGGTCTCTTACAGTCCTGTTGGTTCACAGCTCCACACTTTGGCTCACTGTGCCCTGGTCTGCATCTGAGCCACTTTAACTCATGAGTGCCTATGGAAGCTCTGCTGCCCGTTCATCTTCATCTTGGTCATGCCCATTCTCTAGAGGAGAATGGAGAGGGGGAATAGCAGCAGTGCTGTCTCCCTCTTCCTCCTCCTCCTCACGAGAACTATGTCGTGAAGTCCTGCAGTTGTAGTATCTCCCATGATGGGATCATGAAAGGCTCAAACACTGTGTTAAACCTCCAAGACATCCTGTACTGAGTTGGCCAGATGTTGAATGTACTTTGTAAAATATGTATCAAAAGTCAGTGGCATTTTCTAGAAGATACATTCTGGCTTTTCATCTGTGTTAAGATGTCTGTGTGAGAACAGACCCTTAAATGTAAGGTTTGCCTCTCTTTGGCCTTTCTGAACCTGAGATTGTGAGGACTGTAGTGTAGAACCTATGCTGACAGTAGATAAATAACTGACGGTATTTTAGCAGACTTTCTGGGGTTTCTGCAGAGGAATTTGTTTCCTCCTTTCTAACCAGTCCTTAATGTTTTGTTATAAACATCTGCAGCACGACACAGCCAATAGAAATGACTTAGAGAAGGGCCTGTGAAAAACACTGCTTTAGCAATGCTTGTTTTTTTAAAGCTGTTTCTTTCCAAAAAGTCCAGCATTGCAACCAGCTTCCAAGCTTTATGTAAAGGTTTCTATATCATAGTGGCCACAAAGGCACACTGCTAGATGGAGAGTCAAAACGCATGTAAAACATAGTAAAAGCTCACACTTGTCCAGGCCCCTGTTCCCCGACAAACACTCTTAAAAATGAGAGGGACAATCAGATGGGCCAGAGGCCAAAAGCATGAGGAAGCCTGAGGACCTGAGTTCTAACCCCAAACCCATGAAAATGTGGAAGGAGAGAAGCACTTCCACAGGGCTGTGCTCTGCCCGCTACTGCACTCACACATATTCTCATGGTAATAACCAAGGTTAACAAAAGGAATGAGACACAAAAGGGCTTTGGTTTAGATTATACCTATGAGTATTTCCTGTTTCAGATGAAAACTGAGTGCACTCTGTAAATCACGTGGTCCTCCTCCTCCTTTTTGGTGTGTCTGTCTGTCTGTCTGTCTGTCTGTCTGTTTGTTTGAGAGAGACAGTGTCTCATCTCACTATGTTGCTCTGGCTGTCCTTGAACTCACCTTGTAGAAGAGTCTGGCCTCTGCCTCCTGCTAGGATTACAGCTGTGTGCCAGTTCACATTGTCATTTTAAATAACAAGAATACAATAACAAGCACATGGTAACAAATTATATTCTGTAAAAATCATAGTTTCCAAAATAAATTAATTTATATTAATTTACTGCATCTTTATACCTGTTGCAATGGGAAGTTTAAGTAGAAGACTATAAAGAAAATCCTGCTTCATAGAGAGATAGCACTTTAAAAGGAGTATTGTAGAAACTACTATGCATATATAGATGTTCTTCTTTGATGCTATATCAGAACTTAACAAAAGGGCTTTGTTAAAGGTTAGTTGCACTTTGGAATCATGGAATCTGGAGCCAACCACAATGCATTATCCATGGTCTGTTCCTTGCAGATTGAATAGATTTTCTAAGCATCATGTGTAGGTCTCAAGGAAAACAGAGCCTCACCACATAGTGCAGATTCGGTGCCCATTGACAGGATTCATCATGTGAATTTGAGACATCACTATGAAACTCAGAAGAAACATGCTTCAGTCTTAGAAAGCTGTTAAGCTCGTGGTATAGATGCAATTTCACCAAAATCCTATTGGTCAGTTAAACACTTGAGTTTATGATAAAAACATTTATCAGTTATCTTCCTTAAAGTGAGCTTCACATAGTTCATATTTGAAAATACCCAAGTTCAATTAGCAGTGGTGTGTCAATCATTCATTGAGGTAAATTCTGTTTCTTAAAGAAATTAGCTGTTTTATCTTAGAAACCAAGCATTCATACAAAGACTCATTCTGAAGATAATCACTAGGCCTTAATTTTCATGAAAGTTCTTTAATATACATTTCTAATTGAATCATGGAAAATATTAAAAGATATCTATTGAAATGATTCAATAAATAATATGAGCAATTTTTACTGTATCCCCAACCACCTTCTTTTTTTTTTTAATTTATTACATATTTTCCTCAATGACATTTCCAATGCTATCCCAAAAGTCCCCCATACCCTCCCCCCCACTTCCCTACCCACCCATTCTCATTTTTTTGGCCCTGGTGTTCCCCTGTACACTAGCAAGATTTTATCGAAAGGACCCAGATATAGCTGTCTCTTGTGAGATTATGCCGGGGCCTAGCAAACACAGAAGTGGATGCTCACAGTCAGCTATTGGATGGATCACACGGCCCCCAACGGAGGAGCTAGAGAAAGTATCCAAGGAGCTAAAGAGATCTGCAACCCTGTAGGTGCAACAACATTATGAACTACCAAGTACCCCGGAGCTCTTGACTCTAGCTGCATATGTATCAAAAGATGGACTAGTTGGCCATCACTGGAAAGAGAGGCCCATCGGACACCCAACCACCTTCTTAAATGAAAAAAAGTTCTTTTTCTTTCTCTTGCTATCAAAGCAAATGGGGAAACCTAGGATGTCACCAGTTGAGTGTGCCCCCCTTGCCCTGTTCTGTGCTCAGGCACAGTCTTCCCACAGCCACGTTTGTCCCATAAAAGCATGTGTCACACAGTAAAAAGGTCAAATTATATCTTAGATATAATATCTTGATCTTAAAAACTCCTTGAAATGGAATTAAATGCTCAGGCATTCACAAACTACCACAGCAGACCACTGTGTAATCATCACCACTAGCCTTAGAATTGCTTAGTTATTCAGTCTTGTGGACTAAATTTTCTGTCCTGCACTGTTAAGATATTGTATCATATTTATTGTGTTCTAATTGCAACTTTTGTTTTAGTAGATGACAGCAAACAAATCTTTGTCACATAAAAGAAAACTCAGACAAAACAGAACTTACCTCATGATGAGCTAAGTAATTAGGAAACTGTAGTCTAAAAGGCTGTGATCAACCTCCTGAGTGGCCCGGAAGTAGGTGTTTTCTGGTTGAGAAAGATAAAGGTGATTTGGGGGTGTTGAAGAGTTTGAAATTATTGGAATGGTCACAGTTTCCTGGTTGGTCCAATGGGATGGCTTAGCAGATAAGGGCTCTTGGTGTCAAAGCTGACCTCACAAGTCCACCCCCAGGTCCACATGGTAAAAAGAACAACCCAACTCCCCCAAGTTACCTTCTGAGCATTTGCACTGTGGCTTGTTAATGAGCACACACACAAACTCACATAAAAATACTAAATATAAACTATTTTTAAAGTTCCCCATTACCTCTTTATAAGAACTGTGCGAGAACTGTCAGTCAGAGCTCTTTACTTTAAGTAGATGGAATTCTCATTTTCTGCCTGGCAATTGCAGCCCTTTCCATAAAGTAGTGATCAGTTGATTTGTGCAAAGTTAATTACAATTAAGGGTATGAATTGAGAAAGGACAAAACTTAGTCTTCAGGATTTGGAATGTATTTATGTGACTAGTTGAGTGAACATGAACCCTACCTAGCATTGAAAGGATTGACATCCATACCTTTAGAGGCTTTGGTGACCCTTAACGAAAATAATTGATGCAAAATAGATACCTGTGCATTAATACTTGGTAGTAAAATAAATTACTTTGTTTTATTTCTTGACTCTAAAGTTTAAAACACGGCTTTAAAAACCAAGCTGATACCTACCTCTGAAATGTATGTTAGATAGTTGGATGAGGGTGTGTCTTGGTTTCTCACTGCCAAAACAACTGGGGAGAGGAGTTTTTCCCCTAGTTGCTTTAGAGAATTTTTGCAGGTCTGTGCAGGTGCCATGAGTTCCATACATAAGAACAGGGAGCCACATGCTTGTATTCAGAGACAGGCATTCTGTGTTCAATTTCAATGTTAAATGTAAATCTCATTCCAAAAGAAAAATGGCCCTCACAGAGTATTAATTCTGGGGGCAGTGGTCATGTGGATGGCCACATGTCTTCCAGCCTCCTAATGCACTTGGCTCCTGCCTCCTTGGATTTGAGAGGAAACTACTTTTTTCCAATCTTCAGCCATTCTCAATACTTAGTGACTTCAACCAGTTTTCTATTTATCTCTCAGTTAGCCAATCAAAGATCACCTGAATAAGGTTCTTATAGCCATTCCCAAATCAGTACATTTTTGTTCAGATGTATTTTTTTTCCTAGAGTTTTTTTTTTTTTTTGGGGGGGGGGGAGCAGGGATTTTTGTTCATTTGTTTGACCTATCCATAAAGAATTTAAAATTTTAAATTTTAAATTTCATTTTTAAAAAAAGTCTCTCAAGAATTTTTATTAGCATTTGAAAAGGCACAATTACTAACCTAAAATTTCAATGTAGTATACCACCTAATAATTTGACACTGTTAGGCAATTCTATAGCGTTCTCTTATATATGTGATTGCATAAATAGTAGGGAATAGTACAAAAATAAATAGCCAAATAATAAGCCCTATCCAATCCCTATGTATAATTCCTATTTCCTACTCACAGTCTTTTTCCTGACTGTTTCCCAGGCTACAGAGTACATCAGCAAAGTTGACATGATTCAAGCTTGTCTGCTTCTTGATGTAAGGTTGATCTTTTGCAATGATGTTAGCATAACAACTTGTATCTGTCATTATCTTGGTGATGTTATACTAGACTAACATTAACTAAACTTCCCGTTGCCCTTTCCTTGCTTAATGTGGTTAAAAAAATTGTCTACACTTCACAAACCTACAGTTAACTGTGAACAAGTTTGAATCCGATATGATTATAACAGGCACATAACCACTGAAGACTCATGTCTCCTTTTGCCTCTTCCTGTTCTCCTGCTGACCATATACTTTGATTATCATTACAAGTGAGTAAGCAAGTAGGGCTCACTGGTATGTATGGGCATGTAGATGGATGGATGCATAGCTGAATGGACTTGCTTCTACAGGTGTCTGCCCTGATTTCAGTTCTAGTGATCTATTAATTCCCCTGACTCTGAGATGTTTCCATGCACTGTGTGCTTTGTGCAGTTATATATACTATACAGGCATGGAAGAAAACTTCATACTTCCTACATTGCACCTTGTCACTTGCATCATGTTTTAAATGATGCCATTTGTAAGTGCCAAACCCTGCTAGGATAGAGACACAAACTTTAGAATGGATGTGAGGTTGTTTCAGAGTGAATGATATATATAAGAGGACTCAGTGATTTCATAGTGATGAAGACCAGTTAGAGTCACTAGTTGCTGATCAGCTATCTCCTGCTCAAGCAGACAGAAAGAACAACTGCAAACATAAGTGGAATCAGCATCTCCGAGCACAGGTGGAGGCAGCTGTGTGATCAGCATTGCTTTCAGAAGGCCTCTGACTTCCTGCTTTGGCCTCTTCTTTATAAAATACCATAGAACTTGTAAATAAAAATCCTTCATGAGTATGTTAAAACTGAACAACTCTTAGATGCCAACAAGAGCTTGCTGACAGGAGCCTGATACAGCTGTCTCCTGAGAGGCTCTGCCAGTGCCTGGCAAATACAGAAGTAGATGCTTACAGGCATCCATTAGACAGAGCACGGGGTCCCCAATGAAGGAGCTAGAGAAAGTGCCCAAGGAGCTGAAGGGGTTTGCAGCCCCCTAGGAGGAACAACAATATGAACTAACCAGTACCCCCAGAGCACCCTGGGACTAAACCACCAATCAAAGAAAACACATGGTGGGACTCATGGCTCTAGTTGCATATGTAGCAGAGGATAGCCTAGTTTGTCATCAATGGGAGGAGAGGCCCTTGGTCCTGTGAAGGTTCTATGCCCCTGTATAGGGGAATGCCAGGGCCAGGAAAAGGGAGTGGGTGGGTTGATGAGTTGGCGGCGGGGGGGGGGGGGGGGGGGATCAGGGCAGGGAAAACTAGGAAAGGGGATAACATTTGAAATGTAAATAAAGAAAATATCTAATCAAAAACACTGAACAACTCACTGTAACAGAGAGATGATAGCATTTGGGGGGAAAAGTCTTGAAATGGTTAAAAACCATAGTAATTTCTCAGTTGTCATTGAAAAAATAATCTAGAAGGAAGATTGCTGTAGAATAACTTCCACCTGCTTCTTCTCCTTAACCGAGCTGCTATTACTAGACACATCCACTCAAATGACTTCTTCAACTCTTATTAAAATCCAATAAATTGGAATCCTATGGCTTTTGTAGGTTTTATAAAGTGGGGCTCAGTGGCCAGTCTCTTTTTTCCTTACTCAGTTACCCCAAAGGTTTCCCAGGTAGAATATTAAAAGTTATTTAAGGGTTGACCAGCTTTGTATTGTCTTTGTTGGCAGTGCAACTGATTAGCTATTTCAATGATATTCATTTTAGCATCATTTGTTGGTTAAACAAAAGAAGAACATTCACACAAAGAGGCAGATGTGAGAGAGTTGTGTTCGGTTAGGGAGTGCCTCGCAGAGTCCATCCCCTGTTGAAGGAAATGGTGTGTCACAATCTTCTTCAAAAGCATGTCTTTCTTTGCTGTCCTTTCTCATTAATTTAGATATGTTTCTAAGATGATCCATGATGTTACTTCTAATTATGGTTACATGCAGTTAATTTCCTTCCCTTTTTCCTAAGCTTGGTGTGAAAGACAGTTTCCTCCCAATGAGTGCCGGGTGTGCTGGTTATTCAGGAGTGGAGGGGATACTGAGGGAGCTGATCTTCCTGTTGCCCTAGCAACACATTTATTTATCAGGGGTTGAAATGACATGAGTTAATATAGCGCATACCTGCTGATCGGCAAACTCCCTTATTTCAGCTGCAGTTGACAATTAAGTCCTGGACAGCTACAGCCAGGGGTTAATGTTCCTCATTAGGAGAACTGGGTCATTACTGGGAAATCAAGGCACTTAAGGCAGCATGGGTAAAATACAAAATTCAGCATCTAGAAGAGTGAGGCTCTTTTATGTTAATTAACCTTATTTTCCTAGGTTTAAAAAAATCTTAGAAGAGCATGTCAGTGGATCAATTAATTGAAAAAGCTAGGATACTTTCCTCTGAGTTGCCTTCATTTCCTTTGCAAGGATTTCATTATTTTATGGAAAATTCTTATGTCTATATGATGAGTAAAAAGGGTATTAAAATTAAGAAGGGAATCATCATGGAAATCAGTTTTACCACAAGGGAGTGAGCAAATAAAAGCCTTGGCAATGAAAATAAATAAGCTTTGCTAATACCTCACCTAAGGAGCAGCGTGTAAGCCTGTAGGACCCAGAGTGTTTACAGGGACTCTTCTCTTCCTTATTAAGCAGTTACAGAGCTATTTGACCTTCAGAAACAGAAACTTTGGGAGAGTGATTTCGGTGATTTGAAACATTCTTCTTGCAGAAGACTGAGTAGCAGTTAAATGGTAACATTTTAGTTCATAATTGACTTTTTTAAAATATCAGCAAAATTAGATGTACTGGTTGAAAGTTTTTTATCAAATTGTCTGGGTGGTTATTTTTTACTTGATATGTTCATAAATAATGTATCAAGATTCTTCTTAAAGCTTTCTTTTCTTATTGTTGTTTCTTTATGTTGAAAGTGGCATATTTAGAGTAGAAAAAGGTTTAACGTACCAAGTCCTGTTCCCTCTTCATTATTGGCCTGGCTTCACTGAAGCTGCTTCTTGCCAGTTCCTTCACTCCTGGGATTTAATGGACACACACACAAGAGCAAAAGCAGCCTCTCTAGTCTCGGTCTCCAGAATACTTATGCTCTTCAACTCTAAACCAAAATTGTATGCTATAAACTCTTTTTAAGGTAAAAGCCGTTGACTGGGCCTTACAGACTTGATGTAGAATTCTTACTTATGCTTCCTTACCTGAGATTAAGTGACTACTGTGTATCTTGGGATTATTTTCACCGCCAGAAGTCATCTTCCTCTTATAGTGAAGTCTTGAGATACTTCCTTAGGAATCAGCCCATCACAGCCTTCCAGGTGCTGTAGACACCTTCACACATCCTTGGATTGGCGTGCGATATCAGTGTTATATACACTGATGCTTGGCCTCAGGTTGGCATGCCATGGTAACTCTACACCTGCCACGGTAGCCGAATGGCACCCTGAATGCTGCTGCTTTTGAAACAGTGTACTCTTGAGACTGGCTGTGTTCTTCAGCTGGGCCCAGTCAGTGGTTTCAGCAAGAACACCCCCAGGGAGTGGAGTCCTAGAGTAAGAACACAAGACAAAAGACTGTAGATGGTCCCTAAATTACTTTCTCCTTTTCTTGGGAAGATTGTTGGACCACATTTTCTAGCCTCTATTTGGGATAACTGCCTCATTTAATCTTAGCATTTACTCAGGATGATGGAGCCACTTCCAAGCTTGGACAATAGAAAACATCCCAAGCCCTCTCTTATGCCCCTCTTCCTTTCCATCTAGACATAGATGTCACTTGATGATGATAGTGTCTCTCTAGTTCTGGAACATTAGATAAATGCTGTTCAGCAAAGCCACTTGTCAAATGTCTACCAGCCTGATATTACAAACAAGGATTTTATGCATACTCAACTGTGTAATCTGTCACCCTGCCTCAGGTGGTCACTAGCAATAATAGTGAACAGAAGAAGCCAGGATACACTCCAAAGAGTTTGCCTATAGTCGGCAAATGGAGATGCTATTTAGTGAGCTGGGAAACATACTAAGTTATAAATATGTTCTTGACCTGAAATTGGATATTTCTAACAGGAAGTTGATAGCCAAGTGTTGATAGCCAAGGTGAGAAACAAGGGCTGAAGATGGCAATTTCAGAATTATGTGTAAGATATGTACAACTTCTTTAAAGAATTTTTAATATGCTAGATTTTAAATTTAACTGTTAGCTTCCTGGTTGTAAACATTGAATCTATCCTAAGTGCAAGAATATCAATTGTGCCCTCCAGCAGTTGTGACAGAGTCTTAGCCCTAGTTGTGACTGTCATTAGCATCGTGTCTGAAGACAGGCTGCCCACTCTCTAGTGGCAGTTTCTTCTTTAGAGGAAAGGGATAATGTAGCCTGTGTTGAGGGATTAAAGATGATATATGAAAATGAGCTAGCATACACAGTTCCTGGACAAGAAAAATCTCTAATAAACCAGCATTGGCTATTTTTATTAGTGAATTAAGCCCAGCACCTCATTAGCTGACACGGGACTGTTGATCTCGCCTACTATCGTCTATTGGTTAAAATCCATTTTTCTTAACTCTTAGAAAAAGAAAAAGAACGATACAGCTAAATAAAGTCATCCTTTTTTGTCTCCATTTTCAGCCTACCAAAACAAGTACATACTGTGCAGAAAAAATGGAATTAAACTACAGAACAAACACTTCTAAGTGGCTGCCTTGTAAATGAAGTCTATAAAAGGCTACCAAATGTCGCTTCTCATTGTATGACTGTTAGGGTATTACTAAACCTAGATAGAAGGGTTTTTTTTTTTTTTTTGAACCTTTTACATCAAGCACTCACACTGTAAATATCACAAATTATTTCCATTTTTAGCAGGATGGATGCCATAAGCTTTTGAGTGATAATGATGATGCCTAGATAGCAAGAGAATAAATCACATGATTTAAAGATGGCCTGGTGGACTGAAGACATTAACTAAAGACACCCACAGCCAGTACTTCAAGGAGCTCTCATTTAAGCCAAGTTAGAATAATCTTTTAAAAACATGTTGGCTGGAACGTAAGAAAAAGATAGAAATGTGTACTGGCTAGTTTTATGTCAACTTGATACAAGCTAGAGTCGTCAGAGACCCTCAGTTGAGGAAATGCCTCCATGAGATCCAGCTGTAAGGCATTTTCTCAGTTAGTGGTCAACTGGGAAGAGCCAAGCCATTATGGGTGATGCCATGCCCAGACTAGTGGGCCTGGGTTCTATAAAAAAGCAGCCCCTCTCCATGACCTTTGCCTCAGCTCCTGTCTGCAGGTTCCTGCCCTATTTGAGTTCTTGTCCTGACTTCCTTCAGTGATGAACTGCATCATGGAAGCATAAGCTGAATCTGAATAAACCCCTTTTCTCCCCAAGTTACTTTGGTCATGGTGTCTCATCGTAGCAATGGATCACTGACTAAGACAGGAATGTAAACTAGTACAGCCATTATGGAAATCAGAATAAAATTTCTCACAAAATTGAAAATTAATTATGTAATCCAACACTCCCATTATTGTGAATCCAAAGAAAATCAAATCAGTCTATTTATGATAGCTAAGATAGGGAATCAACCAGACTGGTGGATAAAGAAAATGGGGCATTCATACATCATAGATACTATTTAGCAAATAAAAATAGAATAGATCCTGACATTTGTGATAAAGTGGATAAACATGAAGGACAATACATTAAGGGAAGTAAACCAGAAACAGAAAAATGTACCTCAGCATTCATTCATATGTAGATTCTAAAGCAATGGTGGGCTCTCAACATGTAAACATATGTTAAAATGTGCCTGCGTCTTGTGAGAGCACTTCCAGAGGATTAATAATGGAGAAAAACCACCCCAAATATGTCAGTGCCACCCCATAATCTAAGGCTCGGGACCAAATAAAAAGGAGACCCGCCTTCTCTCTTGCTGTTCCTTGCTGCCCTGACGTAAGCAGCCTGCTCTACCAGTCAGAAGATCTACATTGCCTCAAGCTAAAAGAGAGACAAAACAAACCTTCCCTCATTTACGTTGTTCATGTCTGATATATGTCATAGCACCTTGCATCTGATTGACGTATCTTTGAAGCACAGAATGGACTGGTAGCAGGTAGCAAAGGGGCTGCAGTCCGGGCAGTCTACCACACAGCAAGATTACAAGTTAGGATGCATGCTTGCTAAGTTCAGTGTGGATAGTACATACTCTTAGCACAGTAGCTATGAGGACTTGCATCTGCTTATTGGACTTAAGCATTTCAGAATGCAAGTGTGTTTTACAAGGCAAGGAAAGCATGCAGTTCTGGCTGTCAGCTGAAAACTGATTAACAATACACAAAATTCAGGTGGAAAAGAGAAACTAGCAATGTCTAATTTTAACAGTAAGAATGCAGTTTAGACATATAACCTGGTAAATGCATTTCTAGCCATACTTGTTATTTTCACTTGCACATTGCTTTTTTAAAAATTGGTAATAATAAATGCTTTCATGTATGGCATGGTGTGAATATGCTCTGTGACTGTGATAGCAAAGTCAAAGGCTTGGTGCCCAGTGGGCAGTGAGTGTTGGAGGTACTGAGGAACCCTAACAGGCTCAGCCTAGTAGGAGGTCCTTCGCTTGGTCCTCATTGCAGTGAAAGGGAATAATAAGACCTCCAGCCTAGAAGCTCTTCTTCCTGCCTCGTGTATAAATGGTTCCACTACACAGGTCTCACCCCTGCTACCCAGTCAGTGGCCCAGACGTGAGAGCCCAGAACTGTAAGATGAATTATTCCTTTCTTCCCTTAAAATTCATTGCCTCTGGTATTTTGCTGTAGTAACAAGAAGCTAGTATTATAATAGGATATAATTTACCTAGTTCATATATATAATCCAATGACTTTTTAGTAAATTTAGAGTTTCCGGTTCATAACATGGATTGTATTTTAGAATATTTCATCAACTCAGAATATATCATTATGCTACATACTTTGTCTGTTCCAAGAAAGTCATCCTTGCATCTGGTTGGTGATGATGGTGGTGGTGGTGGTGGTGGTGGTGGTGGTGGTGGTGGTGGTGGTTTGGTTTTTTTTAAGACAGGGTTTCTCTGTGTAGCCCTGGGTGTCCTGGAGCTCGCTCAGTAGACCAGGCTGTCATAAGGATGGACCATCTAAGGCCTGCCTTATCCAGGGTTCCACCCCATAATCAGCATCCAAACGCTGCCACCATTGCATACACTAGCAAGATTTTGCTGAAAGGACCCAGATGTAGCTGTCTCTTGTGAGACTATGCCGGGACCTAGCAAACACAGAAGTGAATGCTCACAGTCAGCTATTGGATGGATCACACGGCCCCCAATGGAGGAGCTAGAGAAAGTAACCAAGGAGCTAAAGGGATCTGCAACCCTATAGGTGGAACAACATTATGAACTAACCAGTACCCCGGAGCTCTTGTCTCTAGCTGCATATGTATCAAAAGATGGCCTAGTTGGCCATCACTGGAAAGAGAGGTCCATTGGACTTGCAAACTTTATATGCCTCAGTACAGGGGAACGCCAAGGGCCAAGAAGTGGGAGTGGGTAGGTGGGGGAGTGGGTGGGGGAGCGTGTGGGGGACTTTTGGAAATGTAAATGAAATAAATACCTAATTAAAAAAAACACATTGTAAACACCGCAATTAAACATGCTAAAGAGAAGCCATGATGTCAAAAAAAAAAAAAAAATGCTAAGATAGCATCTTTCTCTAAGCTGCTTTGCACTGAATTCTCACCTCAGGTTAATTGTTAAGTTGGGCCACTCAGTGAACTGACACAAGCTAGGAAACTTACAGAGGACTGCTCCATGGAGCTGTGACTTCCATCCTTATGGCATTGCTGCCATGGATTCTGTTCCTTCCATCCTGCTGTTCACATGCATGGACACAATGAGCAGGTCTTAACATGTTGATATTTGAAAGACTGTGAGGAATGGGAGGGAGAGCCAGTCCTTGTGACATAAGCCTATAATCCTAGCTAATCAATGAGCTAAGAAGAATGGAGGGCACTAGAAAAGATCATATTGAATGAGGTAACCCAGACCCAGAAAGACAAATATCACACATTCTCTGCCATTAGAGGCTCTGAGCCCCAGTCCTACAGTGACTATGTATCCTGGAGTGTATCCTGGAGTCCTATAGTGACTATGTATCCTGGAGTCACTGTAAAATCCAGAAAGGAAACAAGGTCCATTGCTGGGATAGGAGGTCAGGGCACAATACAGAGAAGAATAGCAAGATAGAAGTGATCTGATCAAGGAAATGGGAAAACAATAGGCCCTAATTAGGAAGGAAAAGGGAGACAGATACAGAAAAAGGATGAGTTAAAGTAATAGTAAGAAATAAAAACTTCAACAACTATTACTAACTACCTTTTAAAAACATTCTGTGTATAAATATACAAATATAATTTAAATTAAATTTCCTCATCTGAATTGTCCATGCTGCCTCTAGGAGTCAAAGACGACCCAACAAAAACACTAACACTAAATATGAGAAGCGCTGTTTTGATTTGTTGAACCAGGATTGTCCAAAAAACACTAAAAAACCTACAAGTGATTACTATTGCCCCTGGTTACCCTCCAACATGGAACATACATTCCTAATGAACATGCCATACACTTCAGACACCAGGCCCAGGACCCTGAGCTGAATCTTACCTGAAAGCCTCCCTAAGAACTAGCAGTCATGGTACGAGAAGGTGCTATTGAAGCTTTCAAAGAAAGGAAACAGCTAGCAGTCTTGTCCAACTACTAAGCCTAACAAACCACAACAGCAGCACTCAGCATGGCACCATAACTCTAAGGGATCAGTAATGACATGCCTGCCTTGGCAGTAACCAACAGCTCTCTAATTGGACATAACACCCCCATAACAAAAGAAAATTATGCCTGATACTACAAACCTAGCCAACTACCAAGAACTAGTAAAGTCATGGGTCTTAGTGGAAAACCTACAGCTCCCACTTGACTAAATCAGCATAACCCCTAACTGCATTCTGAACATTTGTTTTTATATCTGTAGATAAATGTAGTCCTCACAATAACCACAGGAGTGTCACAAAGCAGTTACCTTTCCGGGATCCAGTAGCAGATAAGTCCTTTGTTATCTCCTTATCAGTGTTCATCTGAGTCGTTCATCAGTGTTCAGTAGATCACTACCTATGAGCGTCTCTATTCATATACACTGCATCCCCAGCCAAGAGACTGTTCAATGTCTCTAGATTTTGTAGCTTAGGTGGTAAGAACAGTGTTAATGAAACTAGACTTTGTATTATTCTCCAAAGTTTACTTTAGACCTCAGTCTCAGAATACAGACCTAACTGTCTTGTCTTTGCATGTCTATCAAGTAATCTCTCCTAAGTGCAGAAACTATAGAATGTCCTTACTCCTATTCCTGGCAGGTAGAGTGGATTTGGAAAGTAGGGAGTACCAATTGGGGTAGAACTTAAACATATTATTCTTTATTTCATATTGATTACTGATTTTTCATTATTTTTTTTTCTTATTTTTTTTTAATTTTTTTTAATTAGGTATTTAGCTCATTTACGTTTCCAATGCTATACCAAAAGTCCCCCATACCCACCCACCCCCACTCCCCTACCCGCCCACTCCCCCTTTTTGGCCCTGGCGTTCCCCTGTTCTGGGGCATATAAAGTTTGTGTGTCCAATGGGCCTCTCTTTCCAGTGATGGCCGACTAGGCCATCTTTTGATACACATGCAGCTAGAGTCAAGAGCTCCAGGGTACTGGTTAGTTCATAATGTTGATCCACCTATAGGGTTGCAGATCCCTTTAGCTCCTTGGGTACTTTCTCTAGCTCCTCCATTGGGAGCCCTGTGATCCATCCATTAGCTGACTGTGGGCATCCACTTCTGTGTTTGCGAGGCCCCGGCATAGTCTCACAAGAGACAGCTACATCTGGGTCCTTTCGATAAAATCTTGCTAGTGTATGCAATGGTGTCAGCGTTTGGATGCTGATTATGGGGTGGATCCCTGGATAAGGCAGTCTCTACATGGTCCATCCTTTCATCTCAGCTCCAAACTTTGTCTCTGTAACTCCTTCCAAGGGTGTTTTGTTCCCACTTCTAAGGAGGGGCATAGTGTCCACACTTCAGTCTTCATTTTTCTTGAGTTTCATGTGTTTAGGAAATTGTATCTTATATCTTGGGTATCCTAGGTTTTGGGCTAATATCCACTTATCAGTGAGTACATATTGTGTGAGTTCCTTTGTGAATGTGTTACCTCACTCAGGATGATGCCCTCCAGGTCCATCCATTTGCCTAGGAATTTCATAAATTCATTCTTTTTAATAGCTGAGTAGTACTCCATTGTGTAGATGTACCACATTTTCTGTATCCATTCCTCTGTTGAGGGGCATCTGGGTTCTTTCCAGCTTCTGCCTATTATAAATAAGGCTGCTATGAACATAGTGGAGCATGTGTCCTTCTTACCAGTTGGGGCATCTTCTGGATATATGCCCAGGAGAGGTATTGCTGGATCCTCCAGTAGTTCTATGTCCAATTTTCTGAGAAAACCGCCAGACGGATTTCCAGAGTGGTTGTACAAGCCTGCAATCCCACCAACAATGGAGGAGTGTTCCTCTTTCTCCACATCCTCGCCAGCATCTGCTGTCACCTGAATTTTTGATCTTAGCCATTCTGACTGGTGTGAGGTGGAATCTCAGGGTTGTTTTGATTTGCATTTCCCTGATGATTAAGGATGTTGAACATTTTTTCAGGTGCTTCTCTGCCATTCGATATTCCTCAGGTGAGAATTCTTTGTTCAGTTCTGAGCCCCATTTTTTAATGGGGTTATTTGATTTTCTGAAGTCCACCTTCTTGAGTTCTTTATATATGTTGGATATTAGTCCCCTATCTGATTTAGGATAGGTAAAGATCCTTTCCCAATCTGTTGGTGGTCTTTTTGTCTTATTGACGGTGTCTTTTGCCTTGCAGAAACTTTGGAGTTTCATTAGGTCCCATTTGTCAATTCTCGATCTTACAGCACAAGCCATTGCTGTTCTGTTCAGGAATTTTTCCCCTGTGCCCATATCTTCAAGGCTTTTCCCCACTTTCTCCTCTATAAGTTTCAGTGTCTCTGGTTTTATGTGAAGTTCTTTGATCCATTTAGATTTGACCTTAGTACAAGGAGATAAGTATGGATCGATTCGCATTCTTCTACACGTAACAACCAGTTGTGCCAGCACCAATTGTTGAAAATGCTGTCTTTCTTCCACTGGATGGTTTTAGCTCCCTTGTCGAAGATCAAGTGACCATAGGTGTGTGGGTTCATTTCTGGGTCTTCAATTCTATTCCATTGGTCTACTTGTCTGTCAATATACCAGTACCATGAAGTTTTTACCACAATTGCTTTGTAGTAAAGCTTTAGGTCAGGCATGGTGATTCCACCAGAGGTTCTTTTATCCTTGAGAAGAGTTTTTGCTATCCTAGGTTTTTTGTTATTCCAGATGAATTTGCAAATTGCTCCTTCTAATTCATTGAAGAATTGAGTTGGAATTTTGATGGGGATTGCATTGAATCTGTAGATTGCTTTTGGCAAGATAGCCATTTTTACAATGTTGATCCTGCCAATCCATGAGCATGGGAGATCTTTCCATCTTCTGAGATCTTCTTTAATTTCTTTCTTCAGCGACTTGAAGTTTTTATCATACAGATCTTTCACTTCCTTAGTTAGAGTCACGCCGAGATATTTTATATTATTTGTGACTATTGAGAAGGGTGTTGTTTCCCTAATTTCTTTCTCAGCCTGTTTATTCTTTGTGTAGAGAAAGGCCATTGACTTGTTTGAGTTAATTTTATATCCAGCTACTTCACCGAAGCTGTTTATCAGGTTTAGGAGTTCTCTGGTGGACTTTTTAGGGTCACTTATATATACTATCATATCATCTGCAAAAAGTGATATTTTGACTTCCTCCTTTCCAATTTGTATCCCCTTGATCTCCTTTTGTTGTCGAATTGCTCTGGCTAATACTTCAAGTACTATGTTGAAAAGGTAGGGAGAAAGTGGGCAACCTTGTCTAGTCCCTGATTTTAGTGGGATTGCTTCCAGCTTCTCTCCATTTACTTTGATGTTGGCTACTGGTTTGCTGTAGATTGCTTTTATCATGTTTAGGTATGGGCCTTGAATTCCTGATCTTTCCAGAACTTTTATCATGAATGGGTGTTGGATCTTGTCAAATGCTTTTTCTGCATCTAACGAGATGATCATGTGGTTTTTGTCTTTGAGTTTGTTTATATAGTGGATTACATTGATGGATTTTCGTATATTAAACCATCCCTGCATCCCTGGAATAAAACCTACTTGGTCAGGATGGATGATTGCTTTAATGTGTTCTTGGATTCGGTTAGCGAGAATTTTATTGAGGATTTTTGCATCGATATTCATAAGAGAAATTGGTCTGAAGTTTTCTATCTTTGTTGGATCTTTCTGTGGTTTAGGTATCAGAGTAATAGTGGCTTCATAAAATGAGTTGGGTAGAGTACTTTCTACTTCTATCTTGTGAAAAAGTTTGTACAGAACTGGAATTAGATCTTCTTTGAAGGTCTGATAGAACTCTGCACTAAACCCGTCTGGTCCTGGGCTTTTTTTGGCTGGGAGACTATTTATAACTGCTTCTATTTCTTTAGGGGATATGGGACTGTTTAGAAGGTCAGCTTGATCCTGATTCAACTTTGGTACCTGGTATCTGTCCAGAAATTTGTCCATTTCGTCCAGGTTTTCCAGTTTTGTTGAGTATAGCCTTTTGTAGAAGGATCTGATGGTGTTTTGGATTTCTTCAGGATCTGTTGTTATGTCTCCCTTTTCAGTTCTGATTTTGTTAATTAGGATTTTGTCTCTGTGCCCTCTAGTGAGTCTAGCTAAGGGTTTATCTATCTTGTTGATTTTCTCAAAGAACCAACTCCTCGTTTGGTTAATTCTTTGAATAGTTCTTCTTGTTTCCACTTGGTTGATTTCACCCCTGAGTTTGATTATTTCCTGCTGTCTACTCCTCTTGGGTGAATTTGCTTTCTTTTTTTCTAGAGCTTTTAGATGTGTTGTCAAGCTGCTAGTATGTGCTCTCTCCCGTTTCTTCATGGAGGCACTCAGAGCTATGAGTTTCCCTCTTAGAAATGCTTTCATTGTGTCCCAAAGGTTTGGGTACGTTGTGGCTTCATTTTCATTAAACTCTAAAAAGTCTTTAATTTCTTTCTTTATTCCTTCCTTGACCAAGGTATCATTGAGAAGAGTGTTGTTCAGTCTCCACGTGAGTGTTGGCTTTCTGTTATTTTTTTTGTTACTGAAGATCAGCCTTAGTGCATGGTGATCTGATAGGATACATGGAACAATTTCAATATTTTTGAATCTGTTGAGGCCTGTTTTGTGACCTATTATGTGGTCAATTTTGGAGAAGGTACCATGAGGTGCTGAGAAGAAGGTATATCCTTTTGTTTTAGGATAAAATGTTCTGTAGATATCTGTCAGATCCATTTGTTTCATCACTTCTGTTAGTTTCAGTGTGTCCCTGTTTAGTTTCTGTTTCCATGATCTGTCCATTGGTGAAAGTGGTGTGTTGAAGTCTCCTACTATTATTGTGTGAGGTGCAATGTGTGCTTTGAGCTTTAATAAAGTTTCTTTAATGAATGTGGCTGCCCTTGTATTTGGAGCATAGATATTCAGAATTGAGAGTTCCTCTTGGAGGATTTTACCTTTGATGAGAACGAAGTGCCCCTCCTTGTCTTTTTTGATGACTTTGGGTTGGAAGTCAATCTTATCAGATATTAGGATGGCTACTCCAGCTTGTTTCTTCATACCATTTGCTTGGAAAATTGTTTTCCAGCCTTTTATTCTGAGGTAGTGTCTATCTTTTTCTCTGAGATGTGTCTCCTGTAAACAGCAAAATGTTGGGTCTTGTTGTGTAGCCAGTTTGTTAGTCTATGTCTTTTTATTGGGGAGTTGAGACCATTGATGTTAAGAGATATTAAGGAAAAGTAATTGTTGCTTCCTGTTATTTTTGTTGTTAAAGTTGGCATTCTGTTCTTGTGGCTGTCTTCTTTTAGGTTTGTTGAGGGATTACCTTCTTGTTTTTTCTAGGGCATTGTTCCCGTTCTTGTATTGGTTTTTTTCTGTTATTAACCTTTGAAGGGCTGGATTCGTGGAGAGATACTGTGTGAATTTGGTTTTGTCGTGGAATACTTTGGTTTCTCCATCTATGGTAATTGAGAGTTTGGCTGGGTATAGTAGCCTGGGCTGGAATTTGTGTTCTCTTAGTGTCTGTATAACATCTGTCCAGGCTCTTCTGGCTTTCATAGTCTCTGGTGAAAAATCTGGTGTAATTCTGATAGGCTTGCCTTTGTATGTTACTTGACCTTTTTCCCTTACCGCTTTTAGTATTCTATCTTTATTTAGTGCATTTGTTGTTCTGATTATTATGTGTCGGGAGGAATTTCTTTTCTGGTCCAGTCTATTTGGAGTTCTGTATGCTTCTTGTATGTTCATAGGTATCTCTTTCTTTATATTTGGGAAGTTTTCTTCAATAATTTTGTTGAAGATGTTTGCTGGTCCTTTGAGTTGAAAATCTTCATTCTCATCCACTCCTATTATCCGTAGGTTTGGTCTTCTCATTGTGTCCTGGATTTCCTGGATATTTTGAGTTAGGATCTTTTTGCATTTTCCATTTTCTTTGATTGTTGTGCCGATGTTCTCTATGGAATCTTCTGCACCTGAGATTCTCTCTTCCATCTCTTGTATTCTGTTGCTGATGCTCAAATCTATGGTTCCAGATTTCTTTCCTAGGGTTTCTATCTCCAGTGTTGCCTCACTTTGAGTTTTCTTTATTGTTTCTACTTCCCTTTTTAGGTCTAGTATGGTTTTGTTCATTTCCATCACCTGTTTGTATGTTTTTTCCTCTTTTTCTGTAAGGACTTCTACCTGTTTGATTGTGTTTTGCTGTTTTTCTTTAAGGACTTGTAACTCTTTAGCAGTGTTCTCCTGTATTTCTTTAAGTGATTTATTAAAGTCCTTCTTGATGTCCTCTACCATCATCATGAGATATGCTTTTAAATCTAGGTCTAGGTTTTCGGGTGTGTTGGGGTGCCCTGGACTGGGCGAAGTGGGAGTGCTGGGTTCTGATGATGGTGAGTGGTCTTGGTTCCTGTTAGTAGGATTCCTACGTTTACCTTTCGCCATCTGGTAATCTCTGGAGTTAGTAGTTATAGTTGACTCTGTTTAGAGATTGTTCTTTTGGTGATTCTGTTACCATCTCTCAGCAGACCTGGGAGACAGATTCTCTCCTCTGCGTTTCAGTGCTCAGAGCACTCTCTGCTGGCAAGCTCTCTTACAGGGAAGGTGCGCAGATATCTTGTTTTTGGACCTCCTCCTGGTCGAAGAAGAAGGCCCAAAACAGGGCCTCTCTCAGAAGCTGTGTTGCTTTGGCAGTTCCCAGAAGCTGTCAGCTTCTGTGGTGCAGACTCTCACCTGTGCAGACTAAATTCCTAAGTTCCAGGGAGTCCTGGAACCAAGATGGCGACCGCTGCTGCTGAGGCTGAGGCCGCCTCCCGAGCCAGGCAGACACCTGTCCTCTGGTCCGGACGGTGGCCGGCTGTCTGCAGCCTGCAAAGGGTACTGCCTCAGCGGCTCTGTGCTTCTGCCCATTCCAGAAGCTGTCCGGTTCTCTGGCGCACCCTCTAACCTGTTCAGACTAATTTCCTAGGTCCCGCGGAGTCCCGGAACCCAGATGGCGACCGCTGCTGCTGAGGCTGAGGCCGCCTCCCAAGCCAGGCGGACACCTGTCCTCTGGTCCGGACGGTGGCCGGCTGTCTGCGGCCCGCCAAGGGTGCTGCCTCAGCGGCTCTGTGCTTCCGCCCGTCCCAGAAGCTGTCCGGTTCTCTGGCGCACCCTCTAACCTGTTCAGACTAATTTCCTAAGTTCTGCTGAGTCCCGGTACCCCTGATTTTTCATTATTTATTCTTTATTTTCTCTTTGCCTATAATGCTTCTTGTAAGCATTTTAATTTTTTCATAGATTATATTTTGAATTTGAGGTGAGAAGGGACCATAATTGATTAATACTTCTTTTTTTGTTGTTAGATATTTTCTTTATTTACATTTCAAATGTTATCCCCATTCCTAGTTTCCTCTCTGAAAATCCCTTACCCCCTACCCCCTCCTACTGCTCCCCAATCCACCCACTCCTGCTTCCTGGCCCTGGCATTCCCCTATACTGGAACATAGAACCTTCACAAGACCAAGGGCCTCTCCTCCCATTAATGATCGACTAGGCCATCCTCTGCTACATACACAGCTAGAGACACGAGTCCCACCATGTGTTTTCTTTGATTGGTGGTTTAGTCCCAGGGAGCTCTGGGGGTACTGGTTAGTTCATATTGTTTTTCCTCCTATAGGGCTACAAACCCCTTCAGTTCCTTGGGTACTTTCTCTAGCTCCTTCATTGGGGACTCTGTGCTCCATCCAATAGATGACTGTGAGCATCCACTTCTGTATTTGCCAGGCACTGGCAGAGCCTCTCAGGAGATAGCTATATCAGGCTCCTGTCAGCAAAATCTTGTTGTTATCTGCATTAGTGTCTGGGTTTGATAGTTGGTTATGAGATGGATCCCCAGGTGGGGCAGTCTCTGGATGGTCATTCCTTGATTCTCTCCTCTGAACTTTGTCTCTGTAACTCCTTCCATGGATATTTTGTTGCCCCTTCTAAGAAGGATCGAGGTAGCCACACATTGGTCTTCCTTCTTCTTGAGTTTCATGTGTTTTGCAAATTGTATCTTAGGTTTGAACTTCTGGGCTAATATCCACTTATCAGAGACTGCATATCTTGTGTGCACTTTTGTGATTGGGTTACCTCACTCAAGAAGATATTCTCCAGATCCATCCATTTGTCCAAGAATTTCGTGAATTCATTGTTTTTAATAGCTGAATAGTACTCCATGTGAAATTGTACCACATTTTCTGTTTCCATTCCTCTGTTGAGGGATATCCCTGGCCTCAAGCTGTACTGCAGAGCAATTATGATAAAAACTGCTTGATACTGGTACAGTGACAGACAGGTAGATCAATGGAACTGAAGACCCAGAAATGAACCCACACACCTATGGTCACCTGATCTTTGACAAAGGAGCTAAAACCATCCAGTGGAAAAAAGAATTTTCAACAAATGGTGCTAGCTCAACTGGTGGTTAGCATGTAGAAGGATGACAATTGATCCATTCTTATCTCCTTGTGCAAAGCTCAAGTCTAAATGGATCAAGGACCTCTATATAAAACCAGAAACAGTGAAACTTATAGAGGAGAAAGTGAGGGAGAGATTGAGCACATGGGCATAGGGAAAATTTTCTTAACAGAACAGCAATGGCTTGTGCTGTAAGATCAAGAATTGACAAATGGGACCTCATAAAATTGCAAAACTTCTGTAAGGCAAAAGACACCATCAATAAGACAAAAGGGCCACCAACAGATTGGAAAAATAACTTTACCAATCCTAAATCTGATGGGGACTAATATCCAGTATATATAAAAAAACTCAAGAAGTTGGACTCCAGAAAACCAAATAACCCTATTGAAAAATGGGGTACAGAGCTAAACAAAGAATTCTCAACTAAGAAATACGGAAGGGCTGAGAAGCACTTGAAAAAATGTTCAACATCCTTAGTCATCAGGGAAATGCAAATCAAAACAAATGCAAAGTCCATCTCACACCAGTCAGAATGGCTAGGATCAAAAATTCAGGTGACAGCAGATGCTGGCGAGGATGTGGAGAAAGAGGAACACTCCTCCATTGCTGGTGGAATTGCAAGCTGGTACAAACACTCTGGAAATCAGTCTGGCGGTTCCTCAGAAAACTGGACATAGTACTACCACTAGATCCAGCAATACCTCTCCTGGGCATATACCCAGAAGATGTTCCAACTGGTAATAAGGACACATGCTCCACTATGTTCATAGCAGCACTATTTATAATAGCCAGAAGCTGGAAAGAACCCAGATGTCCCTCAACAGACGAATGGATACAGAAAATGTGATTAATACTTCTAATACCCTTCTACATTTGTTTCTTTTTTACTACCTGCCCCAGAGAACTCCAAGAGTATCTCAATACAAAATAAGTGAAATCCCAAAAGCAAAAGCAACTACTTTTCCCAGGAAAAGTCAGTCAAGACTTCATAGAGGATATGAACAGCATTGAAGAAAGGATTCCCATATAATTCCTAGCTCCTGAGTCATTCATGTTGCAAGAAAAAGCAGTGAAGTGATCTGAATGTGAACCTGTGTTAAAACTGCAAAGGTTTTGTTTCCCTTTATGATACAAGATGTAAGTTTATGAAATCTCCCCATCCACAAGGGCAAACCAACTGATACTGTCATTGTGCTGGTCTTATTACTTTGGTCATATTGTTGTGATTTTTTGAGTATAGCCATCCTATCACACAGAGAAGTCACTATCTAGTAGCAGATGCTCTGGTCCTCTGACCCTTACAGTCTTTCTACCATTCTACTGCAATGTTCCCTACCCCTTAAGAAGTATAGGAGTTGTATTTTAGATGTGTAGATTAAGCCTGGGTCAGTTGTTGTTTGCATTTTGATTAGTTGTGAATTTATGATTGGTCTCCATCTGCTGCCAAAAGTAGCTTCTTTGATGAAGAGGGAAAGCTGCACTTATCCGTAAATACCAGGATAAGTATTGAAAATTCAGTTGCAGAACATAGGAGCTTGAGAAAGTGGCAGTAGTAGGTTTTCCTCTAGAGTCCATAGCCGCATAGAGTCATAGTCCATCTAGTATTGGACTAAATTTATAGTACTTAGCATGAATTCCCTCCTGTAGAGCAATCCTAACGTCCAGTTAGATGGCTGTTGGTTGCTCTGAGGATGGAAGTGCCACCATTACATCTTTAGGAATACCTTGCTGTTCTGGTTGCTAATAAGGTTTGTAGGCTTCACATCTGGGTAGAGCTGTTGATTACTTTTCTCCCTTGGCTACTTGCATGGCACCTTCCCATACTATAAAAGCTGGTCTTTAGGCAGAAGGCTTCTAGATCACCTTTTCAAGTCCAAAGTATATGGTATCTTCACCAATAGGATCTTACCTTCAAGTTCTAGGAAGCAACCAGGACAACAGCAACAGTCTATACTCTTCTGAGAGTCTCTAGGCCTCCATGGCCAACATCTGGAAGAAAGACTGGTGCTAGGCATTTTGTTAGTTTGTGGTTCTTAGGAGCTTTATCACCCCAAATGGGATGGCTTCATTATATATATATATATGTATGTGTATGTGTATGTATGTGTATGTGTATGTGTATGTGTATGTGTATGTATACATACACACATACATATATATATACATATATATATATATATATATATATACACATACATACATACATACATACTTACATACACTTGCAGCATTTTTAAGGAAGTGGCGAACGCCTTTAATCCCAGCACTCGGGAAGCAGAGGCAGGCAGATTTCTGAGTTCGAGGTCAGCCTGGTCTACAAAGTGAGTTCCAGGACAGCCAGGGCTACACAGAGAAACCCTGTCTAAAAAAATAAAACAAAACAAAAAAGTTTCCAATGTCTTTAGTGTTATTCATCCTTCCCTATTTACAAATGCCCAGGTATCTTTCCCTACTTGTCCTTTTACCTATATTCTACTATCCCCATCTCTAGGACTCCTTCTCCTCCCAAAATCCCTTTCTCCATTCCCCTTGGAGAGACCTGGGCTCTCATTCTCACCTGTACTCACGTGATCTCATCTGTAAGGAGCCTAGTCAGCTCTTGTGTAGTTTCCCAGGCTTGTGTCTTCCCATGGTGTTTGTACATTGTTTTCAGTTCTGCTTACTGTCTTGGATAGCTCCGAAGAAGAGAAGGGAAGACATGACAGTCTGCTCCCTCAGCTTCACTTACAGATATTATAGAGATTGGTAAGCTGATGTGAAGGCAGCTGGGCTAATAGTGGCATGAATGCCTACACTTGTGCTACCATTTGACAGGATTAGCATACAGTCTGGAGAAGAGCATTTGGGTGTGAACTCATGCCTTAAACACAAGCACAAGTTTTACTTTAAGTCATATTTGCATTTTCATATTGAAAATCACATTTTGAGTTATTTTCATAAGAGTTATGACTCTTAGTTTCAGACAGAGCAAGCTGGTACTTTAGATGGATGTTATCAGTTCTTCTTCCATGTTTTATTATAAGTAGCATTATATATACATAGTATTAATAATCAATTAAAAATATAACAAACAAGATTTCTCCAGTATGATGATTAGTAAACTTAACTACAAGATCTTTAACTTTCCAGTTTCTAACTAACAGCTGACAAGAAGGTGATGAAGATGGTAGTGCTGATAAAAGCAGTAGACAGTCCTTATTAAATGTGTTTACTGTTTACCAGGCACACTGCAGTTCCCCTTCACACACCATCTCCCTGATTGCCCTCAGGAAGCTTTGGACTGAGTATTTTAGACATATTGTTGCAGAGAAGAAAATTAAGTTTCAGCTTGTCCTGGAATGCTGCTACTCGGTATCAGAACTAAGACTTTAAATGGCTTTCTTCTGGGCTACAAACTTTAAATCTGATGAAAATGTGCATTTAAGATAATTGGGGACTGGGAAGATGGCTCAGTGAGTAAGAATGCTTGTTTTGCAAGCGTGAAGACCTCAGTACCCACATAAAAAGTTAGGTATACCTGCACATGGCTATAACCCCAGCATTTTGGTACAAAGCCAGGTACACCCTGGGTGCTCACAGACCAGTGTGCCTAACTGGAATGATGACCTTGCAGTTCGGTAAACAACCTTGTCTCAAGGCCATGAGGCAGAGAGTAATAGAGGAGGACACAGAATTCCTCCTCTGTGCTTGTCAAGCATGGCCATGGGTATGCACACCCACACTCTGCTGCATATGCAGTACACTCGCACACAAAATTACATTAAAAATGGATGATAATCATCTATGAATTTATGATTGATTAGTTCTTAATAGCGTCCTCTTTTCTTTTCGGGGGGATTTAAGTATATCTCTAAAGTAATTTTTTTGGTGGTCTGTCATGAAGCTCACCATCCTTCTTTTTTACCTACAGTAGTCAGTGCTAAGTACAGGAGGCCATCTCTTCTGTGAGACCTCCATCAACCAAGAAACAAAGCCGTTTCTTTATACCTGGAAAATGGTAAAGGCAATGTAGAGCTCTAGCGTTTTGTCCCAATTGGAAGGACTTCTATTTTTTTACTCTTTTTTTTTTTTTTAATTTTCTTTATTTACATTTCAAATGTTGTCCCCTTTCCCGGCCCCTCCCCCAAGACACCCCCTATCCCATCCCCCCTCCTCCTGCTTCTATGAGGATTTTCCCCCAGTCACCCACTCCCACCTTCCCGCCCTGGCATTCCCTTACACTGGGGCATCAAGCCTTCACAGGACCCATTTATGTCAGACAAGGCCATCCTCTGCTACGTATGCAGCTGGAGCCATGGTTCCCTCCATGTGGACTCTTTGATCAGTGGTTTAGTCCTTGGGAGCTCTGGGAGGTCTGGTTGGTTGATATTGTTCTTCCTAATGGGGTGCAAGCCCCTTCAGCTACTTCAGTCCTTTTTCTAACTCCTCCATTGGGGACTCCATGCTCAGTCCAATGGTTGGCTGCAAGCATCCACCTCTGTATTATTTAGCACCCTGTCCATTTCTGTTTTAACATTTTTAGACTAAGTTTTCTCCTGAAATTAAGATTCTTCGCCAAATAACTGAAGACCTTGTTTTTGTAATCATTATAAAATGTTCGCAGATGAATATGAAAATGTAATTAAAAGGTGAAATCAGTTTGTCACAAGGCATGTAATAATTCCAAACCAAGTTTAATTGTGTATTTAAAACAAAACAAAAAAGCAAAACTATGACCCTTCCTGTTGTTTGGTAGACTAGTCTTTCCAAACTATTAAATATATACACAGGTAGTACCATCAGCCAGGGTGTAGCCATCACTCATCTGTTCATTTGAAACTCTATTTGAAGTGCCTAACATATATATGTTATATATGTGGGGATTTCAGACCATTACAGGAGCACTGCATACAGACAAGTAGCAGGCAGTATAAAAGGACACATTCATGAAATCATCTGCAGTAGATCCTTGTTAGTGCAGGAGTAAGAGTGAGAGGGAATTTCTCTGGATAAATACAAGAAACAATAAAGTCAAAGTTGGTGGCTGAAGCAGTGGACAAGGATGATGAAGACAACAAAAATGTCTATTCCAGATGTGAGAACTTTAGGCAAGCTGTCATAGCGTGAAATGAGGAAAGAGAGAGTAGAGGGAATGGGAGCCAAAGAAACACATGAATACTTGATGGGCCAACTTGATTTCAACTTAGTAGAATTTAGCCCATAGCCATTTTAGAAAAGAAAAACAAGGTGTGCCATGTTGAAGAGAATGATGTAATGTAGCCATATTTTAGAAGCAGCTTGGAAGATAAGTCTCTGAAACTCTGTGTCCTTAGGTACAGAGGTAAACATTTACTATAAATTTGGAGATGAGCAAGCAGGCTTTAAATTTCCTAAAAAAGAAAAGATAGCCTAATTATTAATAAACTGACCAGTAAGATTGGTTGTCAATTTTCTTATGGCCTAGAAAATATTGAGTAAGTGATGACTTGCTGATTCTATAGTCAAGATTGATCATTAGTGCAGTGTGATGGGCTTTAAGGGGTCTCTGTGTGTGTGTGTGTGTGTGTGTGTGTGTGTGTGCTTGTTTTTAAGGATTCTAACTGTTCTTGGGAAAGCCAAATGTAGATTGTACAAAGAAGCTGCCTCTAGAAGCACTAAAACACTTACTCTAGGTAGAGAGGGGTAAAAAGATTAGACTTACAGAGAATCAATCTAGACTTGGAATCAATTCACTCTACTGTCTTTCTTGAAAATGTGCAAACTACTGTGCTAGACAGTGAATGATAATATAATGGTAACATTGCCATGACCTCTAACCTTACAAGAAAGTAAGTCCCAGAGGTAGACAAGTATGGTACAAGAGACCAGAGTGTCCCAGGTGAAGAGCCCTGCAGCTGTACATTTGTAGAGTAGTAGAAAATGCATAATATGGGAAAAGTGAACTTTGAGAACTATAATAAATAGGTATCACTTTCATTATTACTTGGAACATTTAAAAACTAGAAGCAATTTAATGTCATATATTAGAGTTATCTAATGAAAAGTTAAAATATTATATAATGACTTTTAAATATGATATGCTTTATGTGTTCGTCGCGTAGACAGACAGTAAAATGCAACGTGCAGAATAATGGACATTAATCTCATAACATGAGAAGGGTAGATATTAAATACCTTTATACAAGCATGTTTGAGTATGCACAGGAAGGGGTCTGAGCTAACTCACTGAACAGCTGCTGGTGTTAGCAAGGTGTTAGCAAGTCCTGTACAAGCCGGGCAGTGGTGGCGCACGCCTCTAGTCCCAGCACTTGGGAGGTAGAGGCAGGCGGATCTCTGAGTTCGAGGCCAGCCTGGTCTACAGAGTGAGTTCCAGGACAACCTACACAGAGAAACCCTGTCTTGAAAAACCAAAAAAAAAAAAAAAAGAAAAAAAAAAAGAAAAAGCAAGTCCTGTACAGAGGGACCAGGAAAGGGAAGCATGTATCTCTGAATTATTTCTGTTTTGTTACAATGAATATGCACTTTTCTTTTATTGAAAATGTAATTATAGATGTTCATGCAGATATAAAAATAATGGAATCTTATTCTGTTGGCTCACATATCTTATCCTCTCATCTTACCCTCTAAGACTTTAAATTCACGTGTATTGTTTAGTCTGTTTTCTTCCTGTTGATGCTGGTTAAATTCAGTCAATCCCTTGATCGATAATTCAAGCTCCTATGGAATGGAACTCTCTCACTATTAAGACCATACAGTAAGCTTTTAGGTTGGTTGGTTGTTCCTGTCATTATATATTTTCAGCACCACCTTCTCTGTTGAGAATCACATAGATAGATAGTTACTATGTATACTGTAAGCCAGGAAGCCAGGGTAAAACAGGAAATCATATTATTTCTATTCAAGAACGATTCTCAAAGACAGTGAAAGAATTTCCTAGATTAGATGCTGGCAGAAATGTCTAACTGGAAGGGACAGACACTGTGTTGTTAGCTCTTTGTATTACTATCAGCCAGCTGCAAACATATTCCCTGCATGCAACTTAGAGCAAAATAATGTGTAAATCCCAAAGAAAAAAAATCTAACTGATTGGTCACTACATTTGAGGAAACATGACAAGACTTAGGAACTGGGAAGACAAAAATGTGATTGTATAGAGCTTTCCAGATCTAAGGAAGTAGCCATACTTGTGGTATTGAGATGGAACAGCATGGGACAATGACTGGGGAAATAAAACCCTCCAGGTGGAAGGCTAATATAGTTATTGAGACTTGTGGCCTACCAGTTTGTTGTGGGATGTTTGTCCTTGAGCTTCCTGACCATATTTTAGAGAAAGAGCTAACTTGCGAGTCAAACAGCTATACAAACAGTACTTATGTAATACACAGAAAATAAAAGTCTGGGAGTGGTCAACATTCTAGCTGTAGGGATTTCTCAGGGAAATCATTAGAGACCTAATGGGGAAAAATATTGAGGATAGTTCAGTGAGATGGAAGGAGCAGGAAGAAGTAACACAAACAAGGATGTAGACTTTAGTGACAACACAGAATTTGGATGTCCTTTAAGTTGGCAAAGGTATCTGGTAGAACAACACATAGCAAGCTAGAGAGACCTGGAGACTAGGAAGCACTCTCATCCAGGAAAAGAGCTCAGAGAAACCCAGGTCAAGAGAGGTATGCAGCTGCCACTGTGAGAAAAGCTGACCTGTGAAGAGTCACTTAGGAATAGTACATTGTGGAAAGACAGGACCTCATTGTAACTGAAAAGACAAACAAGAGTATCAATATGCAAATAACATGAAACTCTGATATCTGTGAATTCAAATTTTATTTTTAATTTAATTTTCCAATAGCATATTTCAGCGAGTTAATAAATGTCTCATGTAGCCCAGGACTCTTATCTTCCATTTACTAGTCACAAATCAGGGCACTACTCATGTACACTCTATAAACAGCTTTGTGGTCCTTCCCCTGACATTCATTGAGATCATGCATTGTACAGCTTGTCTCAGAAGTCTCTTAAGGCCAACATTGACAAAACAAAATGATAATTGATTCACCATATATAATTGTCATCTCAGATATAATTGGCTAACTGTTGAATAAGCTCACACTTTCTAGCTCTTTCTAAACTCTAGCTGATTCAACTCAACTTTTCTGGCTAAACTCCTCTCCAAGCTGACTGATTCAATCTGGATTCTCTTAGCTACTCACTGAATCACTCTGCTTGACCTCTATCTGTAACAGTTTGTTCTATTATTCTGGCTTCTTCTTATTCTCTGGCTTCAAGTGCCTCTGCACTCAACCAACTGCACTCCCCCGGACTCAGCTCCACTGAACAAAACTCAACTGCATTACGTGAACTCCATTGAAGTGCATTCTTCCTATGCCGCTCTTAAGTTGCCTGTCTTTCCTGTCAGTTCTCGTGAGAGTTGGGCATAGGCTATTTCTGATTCATGCTTCAAATCTGCCTCTTTGTCTTCCCCTCAATTAGTCATTGTTTGGAATTAAAGTTGAATACTAAAGGAGTGTCTTCCTTGCAGTCAGAGATTAAAGGTATGTGGCATGGCTTTATTCCAGCTGGATCACACAGACATAGTAGGTCTATGGAAGTGGTCACTTGCAGAGCAGCCACACTTCTGTACTAAAATTTC
Organism: Mus musculus; assembly: GCF_000001635.26. Taxonomy (NCBI): domain Eukaryota; kingdom Metazoa; phylum Chordata; class Mammalia; order Rodentia; family Muridae; genus Mus; species Mus musculus. Next base: position 44,601,580 of record NC_000068.7, on the reverse strand, counting down.
ACTGCACATCTCTATTAGTATTACTTGGAGATATATTAAGGCTGTGTATCTGTCTATCTCTGTCTCCCCCCCACTTCCGGGGGTGGGGGTTATTGGATATTTTTATTAGATATTTTCTTTATTTACATTTCAAATGTGAAACCCTTTTCTGGTTTCCCTTCCAAAAACCCCATATCCCCTTCCCCTTCCCCCTGCTCTCCAACCCACCCACTCCAGATTCCTGATCCTAGCATTCCCCTACATTGGCACATTGAGCCTTCACAGGACCACAGGCTGCTCCTCCCATTGATGACCTACTAGGCCATCCTCTGCTACATATGCAGCTAGAGCCATGAGTCCCACCATGTGTACTCTTTGGTTGGTGCTTTAGTCCCTGGGAGCTCTGGAGGTACTGGTTGATCCCCTTTAGTTCCTTAGGTCCTTTCTCTAGCTCCTTTATTGGGGACCCTGTGCTCAGTCCAATGGTTGGCTGAGAGCATCCAACTCTAGTTCTCAGGCACTGGCAAAGCCTCTCAAGAAACAGCTATATCAGGCTCCTGTCAGCAAGCACTTGTTGGCATCCACAATAGTGTCTGGATTTGGTGACTATGTATGGGATGGATCCCTAGGTAGGGCAGTCTCTGAATGGTCTTTGCTTCACACTTCATTTCTGTATCTCCTTCCATGGGTATTTTGTTGCCCCTTCTAAGAAGGACCAAAGTATCCAAACTTAGGTCTTCCTTCTTCTTGAGCTTCATGTGGTTGTATCTTGAGTATTCTGAGCTTTGAGGCTAATATCCACTTACCAGTGAGTGCATACCATGTGTGTTCTTTTGTGATTGGGTTACCTCACTCAGGAAGATATTCCTAGTTCCATCCATTTGCCTAAGAATTTCATAATTTCATTGTTTTTAATAGCTCAGGAGTATTCCATTATGTAAATGTACATTTTCTGTATCCATTACTCTGTTGAGGGACATCTGGGATTTTTCCAGCTTCTGGCTATTATAAATAAGGCTGCTATGAACATAATGGAGCATGTGTCCTTATTACATGTTGGAACATCTTCTGGGTATATGCTCAGGAGTGGTGTTACTGGGTCCTCAGGTAGTACTATGTCCAATTTTCTGAGGAACTGCCAGACTAATTTCCAGAGTGTTTGTACTAGCTTGCAATCCCACCAGCAATGGAAGAGTGTTCCTCTTTCACCATATCCTCATCAGCATCTGCTGTCACCTGAGTTTTTGATCTTAGCCATTCTGACTGGTGTGAGGTGGAATCTCAGGGTTCTTTTGATTTGCATTTCCCTGATGATTAAGGATGTTGAACATTTCTTTAAGTTATTCTCAGACATTCAGTATTCCTCAGTTGAGAATTCTTTATCTCTGTATCCCATTTTTTTTTTAATATAGAGTTATTTGTTTCTCTGGAGTCTTAAGTTCTTGAATTCTTTATATAATTTGGATATTAGCCCTCTATCAGATATAGGGTTGGTAAAGATCTTTTCCCAATCTGTTGGTTGCCATTTTGTCCTATTGACAGTGTCCTTTGCCTTACAGAAGCTTTGCAATTTTATGAGGTCCCATTTGTTGATTCTTGATCTTAGAGCATGAGCCATCGGTGTTCTGTTCAGGAATTTTTCCCCTATGCCCATGTGCTCAAGGCTCTTTCCCACTTTCTCTTCTATTAGTTTCTGTGTATCTGGTTTTATGTGGATGTCCTTGATCCACTTGAACTTGAGCTTTGTACTTGCAGATAAGAATGGATTGATCTGCATTCTTCTGCGTGCTAACCGCCAGTTGAACCAGCACCATTTGTTGAAAATGCAGTCTTTTTTTCCCCACTGGATGGTTTTAGCTCCTCTGTCAAAGATCAAGTGACCATAGGTGTGTGAGTTCATTTCTGTGTCTTAAATTCTATTCCATTGATTTACCTTCCTGGCACTGTACCAATACCATGTAGTTTTTAATCACCATTGCTCTGTAGTACAGCTTGAGGTCAGGGATGGTGACTCCCCAGAAGCTCTTTTATGGTTGAGAAGAGTTCTTTGTGTCTACCCCTTAACACTCTAGTCCTGTTTTTTTCCCAGACATTAACCTGGACTCTCAGCTCTGTAATTTTTTAGCCATTATCCCTTTGCCAGAGCTGACACAGATTATAACACAGAGTGCTATAATCATGTTGTATATGTTTCTGCCTGCTATAGGACTTGGCATTACAGGGGATTTGGCTTGTGAACAACCAAGAGATCGCTACTATAGAGGTTGGCAGCATTTCTCCCTGGTCCGTACCTCTTTGAAGCAATAAACATGAAACAACTTAGCATCTTGAATGCCTTCTGGGTACAAAGTGAAGAGGAGATAAATTGATTAAAATTCTAAAAATACCTAGTATCAGAGGGCAGTGTATTAATAAGTGTTGTCAAGGATGTTTAGACAGACTAGTGCTGAACACGGTCAGTAGGGATGCAAGTTAGATTACAGAAATGAAGTATAGGCTATCAGCTCTAAAACATACACACAAGTAGCATTATATACTGAGCAGGTTGTACTTACATATTTATGAATATACTTGTAACAACTACTAATGGAAAAAGAGGCAATGAATTTTCAAGAGAGCGAAGAAGGGTATTTGGGAAGCTTCAGAAGAAGGAAAGGGAAGGGGAAGATGTTATAATTATATTCTCAAGCAATAAAAGAAATAATATAAAAGAAAACAATGCCAGGCATGGTAACATACTGTACTCCCTGCCCATGCGAGACTAAAACAAGACAATCAGGATTCTGAGGCCAGCCTAGAGCAAACAGTTCAAGGCCAGCTATGCTGTGACAAGACCCTATCTTAAAACAGAACAGCCAAATTAAAGCAAGAACTCACTCAATCTATTTGCCATACTACTAGTTGACTTTTAAAGGGAAAGAAAAGCAAACAAACAAGCAAACAAAAACCCAGTATGTCAGAGGCAAATGTTTCCCCTTCTTTATTACAACACTATCCATAGCTGTCAGTATGTGGAATTGGCCTATGTCTGTCTACTAACACATAAATGTATGAGGAAAATGAAGTATGTGTATACAGTAGAACACTTACTTCTTCAGCCAGAAAAAGAATGAAATTTTGTCATTTATATAACATGGCTGAAACTAGAGATCATTCTGTTAAGTGAAGTAAAGCAGGAACCAAAGACTGAGTCTGTCTTCTGTGCAGTATCAAAACTTGATCTCGGAGAGTGACTGAGATAGTAGCCAACAGAAGCTGGGTTTGTTCTGGCTTTGTGAGAGACCTGCTGGCCCTCAGTGACAAAGCCACTTCTCTCTGCACTGCCGTTCACTCTCTGGAAGCAAAATGTATTATAACTAGCCTCCACTTACCAATGTGGAAGGGCCTTAAAAAATAAAAGGGGGGAGAGTATTTTAAAAAACCAGCTAACACTAGAAGGTCTACATAGTAAAAGACAGATGAAGTGGGGGTCAGAGAGGGGAGGGAAGGAGGAAAGAGAGAAACTGAGATTGCCAAAGCAAGAAGGAACGAAAGAAATGAAATGAAGAAATTGGTCAGTAGTGAAGATGGCTGGCTAAATCATCCTTAAGCAACAGCTGCACATGCAGAAGGGAAGGCACACTGCTTGCTGACATCAGGCAGAGCAAGTAAAAAGTACCTGTCTTACAAAGCCTATCGGCCCAGTCAGCGGGGACAGCCAGCTTAGGAGGCAACCAGAAGCCTGTGTTTGAATAAGAAGCACATCACTGCATTTGGAAGTGTGAGATGTTTTGAGGTTTCAGTTAGTTGGTTAATTAGTTGTCTTGTTGGCTGATTGATTTTTAATGGAGACATTGGCTTGTTTTGTTGAAACAGGATCTCAGTATTTAGCCCAGGCCTTCCTCAAACATGAGATTCTCCTGCCTTAGCCTCCCAAGTGCTAAAATTACAGGCTCATGTCCTGTGAGGTTGAGTCTGTAATGAAATAGAAATAGAGTAAGAAAGCACCAGGAAGGTAAACATGTTTGAAACTGTCTCATTGGAGAATTGATTATGTATTGCTTGTCCATACTGATTGCCTTCTCCAGTGAGTTTGTGTCCCAAAAGTAGCAGAAGCTAAGGAATGCCTGTTGCTTAATGACCTGGGAACTGTGGGCTGAAGGTACCAGCTTTCTTCCTCCTCTCAGTTTATGCAAGAAGAAAGAGTCGCAAAGTCAAAGATAAAGAAAAGAAAAGGTATGAGCAGAGACGGTGTGTAAGTTCTGATGTGAGTCTTCTATGTGCTCCCTAAGGCTGGCACGGCTATGTTTGATGTTACTTGGCTGAGAAGCTTGAGTAAGACTATGATCACGTGCTTAGTAGGAATGTGGAGCATTTATCGAGCAGCTGACTTTGTGTTGCAGATGATGCTCTGATTGAGTTAAACTAGATTATGCTACAGTAAGGAACACTTCACTACTCCCTTAGTGTGCATAACTTAGACACAAAAATCTCATCTTACCTTTGTATGCTGATGCATATGGGACTGGTCCCAAGTGACAACCTGAACCTAATTATCTTAACACACAATCTCTGCAAAGTTTCCTAAGCTCTCTAGAAGTGCTGTCAGATGTTTATCTGAAGTTGACATGTGTCCGTCAGCTTGTAGTCCACTGACTGGAACTGGTCTTCACCCACTATAAGGGAGTAAACAAGGAATCTGTTTTTCCAGAAAGAGACCTAGAGATCAACAAACACAGATAATGTCCCTCATTGCTCAGCTCAGCACTTGGTACACAGTGAACAAAGCAGGCATCGTCTGCCCTCCCCACAGAGCTCTGGATGCAGAGTAGTATATGCTCCTGAGAAGAGCCAGTTTCCCCCAAGCCAGGCAGGAGCCAGATCAAGGAGACTGCTCAATATATACACACAGTTATGTGGGAAAATCGGAAATGGTAACAGTATAAGTGACAAGTATGGAGAACTTAGAAATCTTCAATAAATATTTACTGAATGAGTGCTAAGTGAGGAATAAGAAGAAATTTAGCTCTCAGGAACGAAACGGGAAAGGCAACAGAGAGAGACAGATATAGGAAGAAAAAACACATGGAAACATTTTATGCTTTTCAAATGTTCTGAATAATATTTGGGAATAAAAGCTGTTCTTGCCATATCTTTTGCTTCCAGGAAGCCTGAAATGTTTCCCTGCTGGTCTCTGCTGCCATAGTGAGGGTGTGGAAGGATGAATTCCCCAGCAGAATGGTTTGTCCTACCTAGACGGTAGGGTGGCTATGACTGAGAACTCTGGGCCCTGGCACAGTGACTGAAATGCCTTGTTTGTTAAAGTAAGCTTGCTTGACTGGCATTCGTCAAACTTAGAGGCCCATGGGGAAAAATAAAATCAAACAGCTAGCTGCCAAAAATGTTCAAGTTAAGTAGAAAGCCCATGATCACAGAATTGTGGTAGAATATTAGGAAACATCTTTAAAACATTCAAAATCATTTACACAAACAAAGACTATTAAAAAACAAAATAGCAAACAAGCCAAAACAAACCTGACAGTTTAGAGAGAAACCTTGTTTCAGTTACAGGCACTCCCATCTATTTGTCCTGCACTGGCAGCTCACAAAACTTGTGCTTCTCTGTGACTCCTTTTACTCAAAAGTTCTAACTATTGATTACTTAATACTGATTTTTTTCCATGTCCAGAATCATATATATGCAACATTATTTTTCGTGACTGCTAAAATTGTATCATATGTATCAAAATATATTTAATTGTCACTATCTTACATTGCTACAAAGTTGTAATGCTGTTGTAAGTACATCATAGCAGAATGTCTGGTGTCTCTTTAGGCTGACTTTCATAAACTACAGTTATTGAAGCAAAAGTGGTGCACACATAAAGGATTCTTATGACCAATAGCAAATTGCCCTCTAAAGACTTTCACATTTCCCACCAGAATCATGTGAACACAAATGTGCTATAGAGACTTTGGTTTCTTGCTAAAAGTGTGCTTCATCCTGATACCTGATGTGCCATCATTAAACCCACCACTGTCCATGAAATACTTTCTGTTGCAACCTCATGTAGGAGAGTATCATATTTAGATTTCTTTGAAAGCATTTTAGGACTAGTATGTTCTGCTAAATGGGTTCACTAATATCATCCACTGCATGTCCCAGTGGATGTCTAGAGCTCAGCCCTTGCATGACAGAGTAGTTGGCTCTGCTGTTCCATCATTGCTCATACCTTGTGGTAGGATATGATCAGTGTATGTGAAACTCTTTAAAAGTTCAATGTCATGCAATTTCCCATCTCACCAAAAAGAAAATTATTAAAAAAGAAATTCAGGTAAACTGATTGTCTTAGTTAGGGTTTCTTTTATTACAGTGACCATGACCAAATACCTAACGGAAAAGCAGTTTCTGGAGGAGTGGGTTTATCTGGCTTACACTACAGTGTTACTGTTCATCATCAAAGGAAGTCAGGATGGGAACGCACACAGGGCGAGAGCCAAGAGAGCTGGTGCAGGAGCATGGAGGTGTGCTGCTTATTGGCTCGCTCCCCGGGGTTTTCTCCTCCTGCTTTGTCAGAGAAAGGAGTTAGCACTCCCCACAATGAGCTGGCCCTCCTCCATCAATCACCAATTAAGAAAATGCCTTTCTCCGGGAAGTGGTGGCACACACCTTTAATCCTAGCACTTGGGAGGCAGAGGCAGGCAAATTTCTGAGTTCAAGACCAGCCTGGTCTACAGAGTGAGTTCCAGGATAGCCAGGGCTATACAGAGAAACTCTGTCTCAAAGAAAAAAAGAAAGAAAGAAAATGCCTTTTAGGCTGGCCTACATCTTGATCTTATACAATCTCCCTCCTTTCAGATGATTTTAGCTTATATCAAATTGACAGGAAACTATCCAGCATACTGATTATTTTAAGCTTTGAGCAACATAAATCCAATTATTGAGACAATAGCAATAGTGTAATCTATGACTGTATACATAAAATACTGTAAAGCACATATATTAAAGAATGCTTTAAGAAGTGTTGCTCTTCCCTACCCTCATATTTCAGGAAGCAATTTTATTCCAGCTCACCTTTCTTACACTCTTGACACCAGAGCCTGCATGCAAACAACTGGCCTGCCTCTACCACCTGTTGTCTGGCAATCTGTCTAAAAGGACTCAGAACAAGACAAGCTGCCCCATGGCATCACTAGACAGCTCTTCCCCAGCTAGGGAACCCTGCTTGCTGCTCGTGATCTCTAGTAATCACTTAATCATTTGGGGTGTGTGTGTGTGTGTGTGTGTGTGTGTGTGTGTGTGTGTGTGTGTGTGTGTGCCTGTGGTGGTAGAGGGGTTGGTTTTTTGGGTTTTGTGGGTGGTTTGTTTTTTGTTTTTGGTATCTGTTTTCAAAAGCACTCAGTACTTAGAATTTTCACGCCATACTTCCCAAAATAATTCCATCTCTGTGTTTAATTCCTGTGAGTCTACTTTTACTGATACCATCAAGTGTAGAAATGCTAAAAACATCCAAAATCCTCATTGGCTGAAAGCTAATAGGCTGTTTCCCAAAACAGTTTCCCCTATGTTCTATAAGAACTTGAGTATAACATTTCCCTGTTTATGAGGGGTAACTTCAGACAAGTAAACTACTTCATGGTCAGCTGTATATTGAGATTTAAACAGAATGAAAGGGGAATCAATCCAATATTTTTTGTGTTCTTATGCATATGACTATTGAATATTAAAGCTTTTTAGCTACCTAGAAAAAAACATCTAAAGTATATGGTGAGTTGTAGTGCATTTACTTTGTTAGAAGCAGTAAAAATAAACATTCCTAAATCCTACTGCTTTAAAAACATTGGAATCTTTTAGGAACTATGCTCTTTACCCAGTTACGTTTCATCCCACTTAAAAACTACGTCTGTTTTTATGTTAGCATGCACATACCATACATACATACAAACAGACACACACACACACACGTGCCAATATTTAAAATACATGATATACCCGGGATCTATATCCACTTTTCTAGAACTCCAAATGGAGAATTTAGATCTAAGTGGATAGATTTCCCTCCAGTGTTGCTCTCTTAAAACTATATTATGTTCCATTGTTTCCATCCCTTTCATCCAAGTATCTCCAAGAGAATCAGACTAGAAAAACATCTTACAGATAAGGTGGCAGTTATTTGATTGATATGGTTGAAGACAACATACTGTATATTCTTTCCTCTCAAGCTGTTTGGAGTCTTTGTTCTTGCCCACAGCAGTAGTATATATGAAAACTACCCAAACACTTCCCCATGGTACATGTGCATAACACATCATCTTAGAAAGCAATGAACATTTTGCCTTTGCATCCTTTATTATTTGAAGTAAATCAAGCTGAGAGGCAGAGCACTTGAAACAAATTGTTTGGAACTCTAATTTTATAAAATCTTAGAGTTTCATAAGATTATAAATGCTGTTTTAAAATGTTAATTAGAAGATGCGTTTGTTTCGATTCATGATACTGAAAATATTGACTGAATTGTGAATTAACACATTAAGGGGTACAGATGTCATTTTTCATGAGGCTCCCTGAATGATGTAATTTTCATATTTCGTATAGCAGTTTAATAATTTTACAGATTTATTTTATATAATTAGTAAATGAGAAATTCAGTTACTGGTATATAACTATTTGCTGTAATGAAAAATGAAATTTCTGAATTATAAATAAAAAGCAAATATTTTAAAGACATCTGGTCTACATCTGTCTGAATAAGATAATTTAAAACAGTATAATTAAATGCAAGAAATACTGAAATATTCACACCTTATAATGTTAAAAATTGTATTCCATGTAAATAGGATTTGTTGAAGGATACTTTTCTTTAATTCTAATGTCTTTTAACCTCTCATTCTGTCATTAGAAAATACTGACAAACTGAACAAGCCAAAAGCATTTGATTTTTTTTCATGACTGGGCTAAATGAAAGTATTTTTTTTCTTCTGATTCTTTTATATGTTGACTAGTGTTCACTCTGAGTCAATAATTAGTATACATAGATTCAGACCTATCCATTCCTTTTATTGCGTTATAATTCTCCACTGAGTTATTGAAAATGAGAAATTACTGCAAGGGGCTATAGTCTCCTTTTTAAATTGTGTGTTCCTGGTCAGCATAATGCTGTTGGGTGCCCATGGGAGGAAGGCAAACCGTGCTCCCTGCATCCTCGTGATGAGGAGCAGAGAGCAATCCTTAGAAGATTGTTTCTTTTAGCTTAAAAAAATAAATAAATCTGTGCTAAGTGGAAATTTAACTATTTGGATGAAAAAATACTATACGGGGTTTATTTTTTAGTATGTATACCTTTGCTCACTTATCTAATTCATACAAAAATTGGCAAATTTCGCATTTATACATAATACAAAAAGAAGACAGATTTCTCCTCCAATAAGAGCCTTAACATATCTTAGAACTATGTTTGATACTTAGAGCATGTCTAGAGATGTTATAGTTCAGAGAGGTAAGAAAAGCCTCTGAATTCAGGGGCTTCCTGCACCAGCAAAAGACCCTGATGGGAGCTGGCATCATATGAACCAAACATTTTTCTTACCATGTACCCCAAGGTAATATTAAGGTACTTTCTGTTTCTTTACAGGGAGCATGACAAAGATCCAGAGACGTTCTTAAAGATACTAATGAGTCTAAAGCAGTTAAACTTGAACTTCCATGTCTCTGTCCTCGGAGAGACTTTTACAGACACACCAGGTACCTATTTTGAATTTTCTAATGTGTATGTATTTGTTTGGTTTGTTTTTATATAAAGACATGAGCACTCCAACTTAGAATTAATTTCTTCTTTGTTAGAATAGTCAAGCCGAGCTCTGTTAACCAAGATTATATGACAGCATTAAACTCAGATTCAATTACAAAAATACCTAAGTAAGCACTCTTTGATTTAAGTTGAGAATAGTCATCTCTTTTATCAAATGTAGTTTATACAATTCTGTAAACAAAATATATTGCTGTGGGCATCTTCACACTTACAGAAAGTGGAAGTTTATAATTGGATGTACGACCTCTCACCTGGGGTCACTGGTTTGCATCCTGCTCATGCTGTTAGTGGACCAAGTACATTACCATGTGTGAGGGACCCTGCATAAAGCATGTGGGCATCTAATTTAAGGTGTGGTTGGGCCTCAGCCCATGTCAGTGTGCTCATTGGTCTGTGCCTCTATATTGAGCTAAAGAGAAGTTAGTGTGGAAGCTGCAAACAGCAGACCCTCTCATTCTTTACACTACACTGTGCCTGTCCGGGCTCATTTCCTTTACCTTGGACCCTAGCCTGCCGTGTTGGGCTCAGTAAAATGACAAGCATTTATATTTGCTTGTTGGTGGGTGGGTGGGTGGGTGGGTGGGTGGGTGGGTGGTTGATTGGTTTAAACAGCCAGCAACAACAAAGGTTCAGACGTAGTCTGGCTGAACAGTTTCTTGCTATAGTGTGGTATGTCACTGAAAGGCTGCCTGCACTGCACTCTCCTTTAGACCATGCTTTCTGAGCATGGCTAAGAGCCAAGAACTGCAGCCAGCCTGTCCTCAGTGGCCTCATCTCGTGGCGTGTCTTCTGGCTTCTGCAGTATATACAGCAGACCTTTCTCTGGTCCTGTTAGGTAGCAAGTTTCTGTGGACCTCGTCTGCCTGTTGCCCTTTGTCTTCTTCTCTCAGTCTTGGCTCTGAAGCATTTTCATGAAGCTGGCCCATGTTCTCCTAGCACACTGTTTCTCTTCATGGTGTTTCATAGTATTTTTCACCAGTCACTGCATGCACATAATTAGTAGACTTTAGAATGTAAGTTACATAAGGCTAGAGACTGTCCCTGTCTTGGTAATTTCTTTCACTGGAAACACTGGCCAATGGAGTGCTGGAGGTCAGTAAACACTTACTAAATAAGTAAGCAAAAGTATACACACTCCCTCCCAACCAGGAACTTCAAGTTGTGTTAAGGTGAGAGATTCATGTGTAAATACAGAAAACAGAGAAGGGACCAAACTGATACAGTTATGTATGAGCAATGACACATGGAGCTTAGAGGGTCAACAGTGGATTAGTATTTTAAGAGCTAACACTATTCTAGTACCCAGACATAAAAAGATCTATTAAATTGTTCCAAGGCAGGAAAAGCACACCCAAGCAACCATTTTGGAAGCTGTACTTAAAGGAGGAAACAACTTGCAATAAGAACCGCTCTGAGGGGTTCTGCATGCAGACCCTGCTAAGTTCACACTGCCTTACACAGACAGGGCAGTGTCAAGGCACAGAGAATGTTGATCACCAAAGTAAATGAGGTATAATGAGGCAGAATCAGTATGAAAGTCTCTGTTGGTGAAACCAGAGTGATTCTGCAGCAGAGGCAGAGAGATTAGTGGAGGGACTATGTGAGAGAGGGAAGCAGAGAAGAATTTGATGACTTAGAGTGTACAGAAGGAAGGAGAGAAACTTTGCCAACTTTCATAGTTGGAAAGTTTAGTTTGTGTGTACCACCATCTATGCATGTGGATGGACTGACAGAGGTAGAGGAAATGCCTGAGGGGCTTCTAAGCCAGCATCACTAGAGGGTACATTTAGTCACCTCTGTGACGCAGGTGACATTTTTACTTAAAAGTAGCATATTGTTGTGTACCTTAGGATCTCTGCTATTCATATCCAACATATTGATGAAGCACTGTAGAATATTGACATGTGGAACAGTTGTGGGGCCAAGTATTTAGTATTCAGTAAAATCATGTACTAACTTACTGTTCACATGGGCTTTTAGTGAACACACCCTTACTGAGCTGTATAAGAGAATACAGATGGACAAGACTGTCTCTCGCTACCAGGCAGCTGGGATGTAGTACAGAGTACTGTGGAACCTAAAAGAAAGAATATCATGTTTTCTGTGTACATGTTCCTTTCCTTCTCCTCCCACCTTGGCCTGCTCTATGTCTCAGACACTGGCCCATGAGTCATTTCCAATGGGAATCAGCGCTACATGGCCACCATGCCTCAGCTTACATATGAGGGAATCAGAAATACTAAAGGAGTGAATATTGCTTCTGTTGGCTTTCCAGGTTGTAGCTTTTGACGGTTGTAGCCTTTATTCCACAAGCTTCCTAACAAGCCATTCGCTGTAACTCTTGTCCTTCTTGCCATTCCCCTGGTTTCTTTAACAAACACTTCTGTGGTGGCTACTACATCCCAGTCTTTTCTCATCCGTATAACATTCAGTGCGTTAGAAAGCCAAGAAAGACAGAGTTTATATGCTAGAGGAACATTAGGTGGTTTTTCTCCAACTTGATTTTGTACCAGTTGGGTCCTGAACACTTGTAATCCCGGTACTCAGAAGGTTAAGGGAAGAGGATCTCAAATTCTAAATCAGCCTGGACTACCCAGGGAGACCATACATATCTCCAAACTCCCCCACCTTTATCTGTCCACAACGCGCATAGGAGAAAGACACAGTGCTGAACACACTTATGCCAAGAAGACACTATTAGTAATACTAAATTTCTCTTGATAATTTTAAGACTGTAGTATGATTTCATGTGGTTTCACTACTTTTGGTTATTTTCAAGTAGAAAATCATTTTATAAAAATCATTTTCTTGGGAAGTGTCACCAAATTAAGAAGGTTCATTATGTTTTATAGCCTTGTGCCTCATAATTTGTTATATTCTTTTTTGTTTGTTTTTGTTTTGTCTTGACAAAAGAGGGAAAAGCATGAATGTAGTTGGTGACTTATGCAATCCACCTTGCATACACTGGGCAAGTGTAGGCACGGGAATGGCCAGGCCAGGAGAAGAGCATTTCTACAATTGTGAGCACACCTGTTTTAATACCTCCTTTGTATTAGGCACTTCAAGTCATGATTGAACATGGTTTGCTGCTTTATTGATCGCTTCCTGGAGCACTGCTTTCACTGCTAGACTGAACATTTCCTGATCATCCAGCATGTGCCAGGCACCGGTCTCTGCCCTTCCTCCATTGCTTGACTTAGTCTTCACAGTAAACCATGCAAATCAGGCAGCATTGAATTGGCTATTCAATTCTATGTTGAATTGAAAACTAAGATCACAGAGAAGTTATATTGTAAAATTCCATGACACAAACTTTGTGCAGTCTCCAAGGCCAGTGCTTAATATGTGTTCTCTGTGGAAATCCAAGGACCTCTCTCCATTTATAGGGGGAAAAAAAAGACAGGATGTATGATTGTAGAAAATCCTGACCACTCCTGTGAATCAGTTCCATGGTCTTTGACAATCCTTTTGCAAATGGAAAGCTATTTTAAGAAAAATAACTAAATAACTTTTCACCCCTTAGATATTAAAGTATCCTCATTATAAAAATTGTCAAAACAAATATGAAGTAGAAAAAAATATCCCACAAAAAAGGCAGGAAGAGCAGTGGAATAGAATTGAAGACGGAGAAATGAACCCGTACACCTATGGTCACTTGATTTTTGACAAAGGAGCTAAAACCATCCAGTGGAAAAAAAGACTGGATTTTCAACAAATGGTGCTGGTTCAACTGGCAGTCAGTATGTAAAAGAATACAAGTCAATCCATTCCTATCTCCTTGTAGAAAGCTCAAGTCCAAGTGGATCAAGGACCGCCACATAAAACCAGATACACAGAAACTAATAGAAGAGAAAGTGCGGAAGAACCTTGAATACATGGGCATAGGGGAAAAACTTCCTGAACAGAACACCGATGGCTCATGCTCTAAGATCAAGAATCAACAAATGGGACCTCATAAAATTGCAAAGCTTCTGTAAGGCAAAGAACACTGTCAATAGGACAAAAAGGCAACCAACAGATTGGGAAAAGATCTTTACCAATTCTATATCTGATAGAGGGCTAATATCCAATATGTACAAAGAATTCAAGAAGTTAGATTCCAGACAATCAAATAACCCTATTACAAATGGGGTACAGAGCTAAACAAAGAATTCTCAAATGAGGAAATTCGAATGGTCAAGAAGCACCTAAAGAAATGTTCAACATCCTTAATCATCAGGAAAATACAAATCAAACAACTGATTCCCTGAGATTTCTTCACCTCACACCAGTCAGAATGACTAAGATCAGAAACTCAGGTGACAGCAGATGCTGGCGAAGAAGTGGATCAAGAGGAACACTCCTCCATTGTTTTGTTTTGGTTTGGTTTTTTTTTTGTGCTTTTTTCATTTATTCTTTTTTTTTTCTTTTTTAGCCACTCCTCCATTGTTGGTGGGTGTGACGGTTCATATATCCTTGGACCAGAGAGTGGCACCATCTGAAGGTGTGGACTTGTTGGAATAGGTGTGACCTGGTTGGAATGGGTGTGTCACTGTGGGTGTGGGTATAAGGTCCTCACCCTAGTTGCCTGGAAGTCAGTCTTCCACTAGCAGCCTTTGGATGAAGACATAGAACTCTCAGCTCCTCCTGTACCATGCCTGCCTGGATACTCTCATACTCTCACCTTGATGATAATGGACTGAACTTCTGAACCTGTAAGCCAGCCCCAATTAAATGTTGTTTTTATAAGACTTGCCTTGGTCATGGTGTCTGTTCACAGCAGTAAAACCCTAACTAAGACAGTGGGATTGCAAGCTAGTACAAACACTCTGGAAATCAGTCAGTTCCTAAGAAAATTGGACATAGTACTACCTGAGGACCCAGCAATACCACTCCTGGGCATATACCAGAAAATGCTCCAACATGTAATAAGGACACGCACTCCACTATGTTCATAGCAGCCTTATTTATAATAGCCAGAAACTGGAAAGAACCCAGATGCCCCTCAACAGAGGAATGGATACAGAAAAGGTGGTGCAGTTATACAATGGAGTACTACTCAGCTATTAAAAACAATGAATTTATGAAATTTCTAGGCAAATGGATGGAACTAGGAAATATCCTAAGTGAGGTAACCCAGTCACAAAAGAACACGCATGATATGCATTCACTGATAAGTGGGTGTTAGCCTCAAAGCTCAGAATACCCAAGATACAATTCACAGACCACCTGAAGCTCAAAAAGAAGGAAAACCAAAGTGTGGATGCTTCAGTCCTTCTTAGAAGGGGGAACAAAATACTCATGGGAGCAAATACAGAGACAAAGTATGGAGCAGAGACTGAAGGATAGGTCATCCAGAGGTTGCCCCACCAGGGGACCCATCCCATATACAGTCACCAAACACAGACACTATTATGGATGCCAAGAAGTGCTTGCTGACAGGAGTCTGATACAGCTGTCTCCTGACCCTGACAGGCTCTGCTAGAGCCTGTCAAATACAAAGGTGGATGCTTGCAGCCAACCATTGCACTGAGCATGGGGTCCCCAATGGGAGGAGTTAGAGAAAGGACTAAAGGAGCTGAAGGGGTTTGCAACTCCATAGGAAGAACAACAATATCAACCAACAAACCCCCCCCCCCGGAGCTCCCAGGGACTAAACCATCAACCAAGGAGTACACATGGAGGGACCCATGGCTCTAGCCGCATATGAAGCAAAGGATGGCCTTGTTGAGCATCAATGGGAGGAGCAGCCCTTGGTCCTATGAAGGCTCAATGCCCCAGTGTAGGGGAATGCCAGGGTGGAGAGGTGGGAGTGGGTGGGTGGGTGAGGTAACACCCTCATGAAGCAGGGGAAGGGGTGATAGGATAGGTACTTGGGAGGGGGGGCTGGTAAAGGGGATATCATTTGAAATGTAAATAAAGAAAATATCCAATTAAAAAATACTCAAAAAATATCCCACGTAGCATTTGGCGTCAATGTTCTCTATTACTCAAATGAAGGAGTGGGTCTGTCAGTCCAAGACAGTACAGTTTCAGTATCTTATCGAAATGTACTTTGAAACAAAATGCTAAAGAATTAAGGGATGAAAGAGATCTCTTTTCAGTATACAATAACACCAAGTAGAACAAAGTCTAAGTGATTTTGTATTATGTTTTTTGTTTCAACAGAAGTGACCTTGATTTAATGTAAGTTTTAATGTTCTTCTCAACTCTCAGCTCTTAAATTTGAATAACCTAGGCTACACTAAGGAACATAAAACCTTAAAATTGCAGTGGCTTAAAACACAAAATGGATTTCTTGTTCAGACCATATATTTATGCAGATGAGTGTAGTGCACTGCTCATGTCATTCAGTGAGGACCCTAGCTGATGAAAAGACAGTAACTGTCATCCTAAGCATTACCAGTCACTTGAAGAATTATAAAACTCACTCTCCATGTGTAAAACTAACTTTTCTTTGCCTGATGTAATTGTTGTCATGGATACTTACAGCTGAATAAGCTCACCTTTTCTAGCTCTTTCACAACTGTGGATGGCTGGTCCAACTCATCTGTTCTGGCTGAAACCCCTCTCTAAGCTGACTGACTCCATCTGGCTTCTCTGGGCTTCTCACTGAATTGCTCTGCTTGGCCTCAGAGTAACTCTGGCAATTTGTTCTAATCTCCTGTCTCCCTTTTATTCTCTGGTTTCAACAGCCTCATGAGCTGCATAAACTCACTAACTCAACTGCCACAAGTGCCAAGGGAACTCTGCTGTACTGACACTGCAATGACTGTCTCCCAACTGGCTCGCCCTCTCTCCCTCGGCTGCTCTTATAGCTTCTCTTTCCTGTTCTGTTCTGGTTGGGCATATCCTATCTCTGATTCGTTCTGTCAAATCTTTCTCTCATTCACTTTATCCCTCGGTTACATGTCACTTTCAAACATGGCTGCCTCTTTCTACAAACTAATTTTACCTTAATGTGTTTTAAGGGCATGTCTGCATTCCAGCTCAATCACACAGACCTAGATCTTTGGATGTGATCCCTTATCAGAGCAGCCATGTTGCTGGATTAAAATTCCTTTACACCTGTGTCACCAAGAAACTGCACTGGCTTATAAATAGCACAGGCTCTACTCTATTCATTGGCCAAAATGTCAAGGCACTGCTCAATCATAAGGAAAACCAGCCCTGCTCTCTATCAAAAGCCACGAAACAGAAATAATTTTATAAACTGCATGGTGGTTCACCAGAACTCATTAATTTATACTATGATCTGTAGCTCCTCAGAGAGAAAGCCATGCCTCTCCATGTCTCTATCCCCATCTGGATAAGTCTAGCCTAGTTAATAAAGAGATTACACATGTGTGGGCATTGACTGCAGCATTCTGATTGGGAGCAACCTGATGGTGTCTGAAAATACATCTGGTAATTCTAAGAGGGAGCCTCTATGAAGTAGAAGTGGTCTAGGAAATAGGGTAAATTCTAGGTGTTTTGGCATTTTACAAAGCCTATAGAGACTATCAACCTGAAATGTTTTCCCTCCTCCCCTGGGGACACCTGGCAATGTGCACACATTTTGTTGTCATAACTGTCAGGCAGGAATGAGCTCCTGCCAAATAGGACACTAGTTATTCTGCCAAACACACTACAAACACAGCTCAACCCAACAACAGAAGCATGTCCAACCTAAGAAAATATCAGCAGCACCAAGGTTGAGAAGGTATGATTACAGAAATTTAAATCATCAAAATAGATTAGAATTGGATTCTGTAGTTTTCCAGATGAACATGAGCTAACTCAACTGTGCAATAAAAAGGACATGGGAAAGGAAAAACAATAAAACCACCTACTCTATTTCAATGAATTTTTATGAAGATTTCCATAGGAGCAGGTAATTTGAGGGAAAGTGCTAAAGTGCTATGCAAATTTTATTATAAGAGTCGGGGACTTCTCTTAGGAGTTTGTATATAGAATGAGTTTCTGAAATACTTTTTGGATACAAAGAAGACATTGAGTATGCTGTATCTCAAATGTTCATTCTTATTCAGACAATTAAAAGGTCATTTTGCTCTATGAGCCATCTGCATCTAGTTTTGTGTATAAAAGGAACTAAGAAGCCTAGGAACTCTTCAATGCACATGTTTGAGTGTTAGCCAGTTCTCATGACAAGGTCACATTGTTAGCCCTTGAGATGATTTTTTTTTTAATTTTAGTAAATGTTTTAAATATCAAGTCAATGGAATGTGTTTGTATACTTCATAATTTCCCACAAATGGTAATTCTAAACAAAATATTCTTTTGTGTAAGCAGCCAAGACCTTATGTAAGATTCTTCTTCCTTATTACAGATATGGTACTCTTGCTTCAAAGGAGTTTTAGCTGAGACATTCAGGCAGCCAAAAAGGTCTGAGGAAAACTGAAAACCTGAAACATGGTTTTAGCAGGCAGAACCATTCTGGTTCCCCTGTTATTTAGGTCAGGAGTGGTGTGTGGAAAGCTGCTGAGTAGCATCTGGCCTGGCAGTAGTGACTCCTGTGAGCTTTTCATGGTCTTGGTTCTTAGCTCCGGAGTCAAATGCTTGATACTCATGGGGCAGTTTCCTCCTCTTCCACCTCCTCTTTCCCTCAGCCTCCAGCTATTGTCTCATCTTCACAGTGTGACTATTCCAAAGAGCCAGGACCAGGAAGGTTTGAGATACACAAATAAACCACATTAATGTAAAGTTTTACGTTTTTCTGCAAATGAAGTCCAATACAATAATCTATTAATTGATTAGTATTGAATCATAAGATCATGTAGTATGAAATAAATTCTACTAGTAAGACAAGACTGAATGAAGTCCACTGAGTCAAGAACATACCATGCCTTAAGCCAGTCCTCTTTCTGAGTATGTTTTTAGTCACTGTTTCTTCCCTTTACATGAAGTTGTTTACCAGCTGCCTCTGATCTTCATTAATGTATTGTAACTATCAAATCTTCATTACTGTATTGTAACTATCAAATCTTCATTACTGTATTGTAACTGTCAAATGAAGAAAATCCCCTCTAGGATCTCATAGTCTAATTTGAAAGGGGAAAAAAAAGTTTATATGTTTACATTTTCTCATAGCATGCCCTTTTTTATAACTTTTTCATAATTTGGTGTATATTGCTTATGAACAACATTTTAAGGCACTCTAATATATTAAAATCCCAAAGTATAATGGAGAAAATGACTTATTAACTCCATTAGATGCACAGGTGTAAATGAAAATCTCAGTACTTGGAACTGCCCTCACCTGGCTCCCGGGAAGAAGCTTGGGGAAGTCTGTTTCCCAGGAAGCTGAAACCCAGATTGAGTGGACTTTGTTGCCAGTCTCATGGTACAAATGAAGGCAACAAATCGCCATGGCAAAAATAAAGAAGACTAAAGAAATGAAATTAATTTTCTCCTGACTGGAAATAATCAATGCCAAGTATATTTTTCATAGCAGAAATAGTAGTATATCTTAAGATAATTTAAAACCATAACAGAGTCCAACTAGGACACCTCCATATTACTCTATATGTCCTCCCACCACTGCAGTGAGTCTTCTACAAAGTAAATACATGAAAGAGAAGAACATTGGAGCTACCAGGTACAGAGAAATTGTGATGGAGAAACTGTCCTATCAGACTCAAAACACTTATGAAATGATAGCTTTTAGAGTGCAGTACAGATTCACAAACATGAGACTAGAAAAGTAGGCAGAATTAGAGAATTAAAATCCAAACTGCTATGTTTGTATATGTCATATCTGACAAGTAGGGAAACAATCTAATAACTTACTGATTCTAATGTAAAATCTAATGGGTCATCTTCTTAGTAAAGATGAGAAGCTGGTTAATAAAGCAATAACTTTCATGAAATAAAGAGAGTAAAAGGATGTATACATCATCTGTCTTAGGCATTTGTGCTTCAGCATTTACATGAGTTTATATGCACACATACCAAGTGAAGCACATGGAATAAATGTGTCATGGAGATGAATGCTTGTGATGGCAGAAGCACATGATGGCAGGTATAGTGACTCCCTGACTTTCCCTTCTGCCACACTAGGCTGGTTATTATGCCAGCATCTCAATCTATCCCTCGGGTGGTCTGACTTCTTTCTTATGTATAAGTGAGAAACTAAGGCTTTAGCTAAGTAGCTTGCCCAATGTCAAGTAGCTGATGAACAATAGAGGTAATGATATGAGAAGAAATAAACACTACATCAGAATTTAATGGAAAACCTATAATTTTACCACTAATAAAATAAATGTGAATGTATAGGATTTATGAGTAGGCAGTTATAGTCAGCAAAGCAATGAAAGAAAGCGTACATCATGACCAACACCAGCCAACTTGTGGGGGAACATCTACATTCAGGATGAGCACAAGTAAAAATAATTTTCCTGAGCCGTGTAAATTAATACACTTCTATTTTTCTTGGTAATTTCACATCACAAATTCCATCCAGTAGATTCCAAGGTAGAGCAACAGGTGACCAAGCATTTTTAGCCTCATTCCCTTCTCTGTCACCCCATTGCTAGTAGGACACTGAGGCCCTGTTCATCCCTGACCCACACTTCACCTCCTGCTTCTGGCTGGCAGTCTTGCTCCTGTTTTCTAAAACCTTGACTTCTGCAAAAGACTCACAGTAGTCTTACAGGCTCTGGGCATTCATATGCTCATCTTACCCACCGAATATCGATATTCTTCCTAAACCCCCACCACCCAAGAGCAGACTTGTAGTACTGCCATAGTAATAACTATATATCTTGCAGATTTTCTTCTATATACTGAATTTCAATCCCTTTATATCAAGGGAGCTTCCTCACAATCCTACCCTAACCTAGTATCTTATGAATTCCCATTTGTTGTCATCTTCTGAATGCATCTGTTCATTTATCCACCTCCTTGTCTTGTGTTATTCACTGCTTAAATTCCTCTATTCCTTTCCCCTTAGACACCCATACCCTTTCTTCCCCTGACAAAATCCCAAATCCAGCAAAGTCTCTTCACCTCCGTATTGTTATCCATACTCATTCCTTCACTTGTCAACCTCATGTCACACTGCACTGGGGTCATTTGACATCTGGCTGCTAAGATGAGGCCGTGGCAGAGCTCCCCCAGAAGACAGTTTCTAGGGGTATAGTACCAATTCAGGATGGCTTACACAGAGCAGTTGGGGCACTTGGTATTTCAGCCCCCACTGATGAGGGCAAAGGGCCTTGTTAGTGGCTGGGCAGCTCCTTTCTCAGAAATGCTCTGTCAGTTTTATCCACCCTTTCCTTCCAAATGCTGAAGACATCTGCAGTGCAAGCAATGCAACAACACACTCTGATTTCTCGGTGCAGTGTCCCGAGAGAGTCTGTGTTGCTGCTGTGGTCACTCCCAGGCGTGCCATGCCTTGGCTTATTACCTTCCACTCCTGCAGCTCCTCAGAGTGGGATATGTATAATTTCTACTAGAACCCGAAGATTGAGAGTAAGTCTCGAGACAAGATCATTTTCCATCCTACCAGGGGGAAGACCATGAAGATAATATGTTCCGGAATACAACTCCCAAAGCATCTCTCAAGAAATTGTTCTCAAAAGTTATAACTGTGTGAACACCACTGAGGAAAAAAAATGTTCTTTCATTTTCATAAAATGATCTCAAAGTTTGTGGGAAATGTACATTTGAGAAAGATACATGGAAATCAGTTAATGAATGGAGAGGATAATCTAGACGTTCATAGACAAATAGGAATGTGGAAATAGACCTAACGAAAAACTTGCAATGGCAGCCATGGCTTAGATGTACTGAAATGCAGGAGAAAGAACATCTCTGTAGACAGAAGAGATGAGAATGTAACCTACCCAGTGCTTTGGTTTTATGTGGTCACTTTTGGGTTCCTGCATTTGTATATTATAATCACTATAATCATATGTCATGATTTAGATCCTGATGTGGTCACAATAATATTTTCTCCATACTGAGACCAGAAGAAGGCCTATTTCCTGTTGTGCCTCTGTCAGAACTGGACTCAGAGAAAACAATACAGTAAGAACTGTATATCTGGATCCACGTAGTAAGCTTTGCCAGCAGTTTCCCTTGGCCCATGTTGGTTTACTTGCAAGGGAAGGGCATCAGCTCTTTGCTGCCATGAAATGAACAGGACCAAGAGCAGGGAAGGTTAGATAGTTGTCTATCTAGACTGTTAGTTAGTCTAGTTGTGGTCCTGCTACTCGTTAGCTGGGTCTCCTCTTCCTGCTCCATTTTAATCATCCACACTGTCAGTTCTTCAGAAGGAGTTGGTACTTTGTATACCAGGGCTTCTCAACTTCAAATGAGGTTCACATTGCCACTTGAAAACGTTTTACCAAGCTTTGTTAGAAAAACAATTAGAATCGTAATGATAATTTGTCAAAACATTCCATATTATTCTAATGTCTATCCCTGTTGCCCATCAAGTAATGGGAAGCCATTGGTATAAACCAGGCACAACTATTTCAGTTTCCCTCTTCTGGGATTAGATCCCATCACTGCCTGTCATACTCTACGTACTTCGGGTACCAGAGGAGACTCCTTCCCTACTACATCCATCCCTTCCTCTACCCATCACCTCAGTGAGCTTACCCACCTTTGAAAGA